>NC_043991.1:17605869-17883369 GCF_902150065.1 Myripristis murdjan
TCTACCTCAACTTCATGGAAAAGCAGTTGTCTGATGTCACGCAACAATAGCGATACCCATGGAGGTGCAAATTGTAAACGGTAAACCATCAACTAAGCAATGTAAAGTATATTTGCCTGTGTTTAATGAGAATCATGCATACCATCATATAGTAAAGGTTGTTTCTGCATGGAAATTGTTGTCAAAATATGTCACCCGTGTTATTTGTTAGTTAGTGAGGGTTCAAGTGAAGGTAAAAGTGAGTGTGAGGCGAGTGGAGGTTATACTCTAACTACATAAAGAGCAAGGCCTTTTCACATTCAGCCATGTTCTTCATTCACACTCGTGCATCGGGAACATTTGGAAGCCGGGAGTTGGAAATTTCAAGTGGGAAAGCGTCTATGGATATTCTCATTCATCCAGGTCATCGTTCTCTTTGGGCAAATTGAATCGTAGGCAACTGGACTTGTATTTGTCTTAGGAAGACGTTTCGCCTCTTATCCAATACAAGTCAAGTTGCCTGCGATTCAATTTGCCCAAAGAGAAGTGGAAAAGCGCAAGCTCCAACCTTGAATGGAACACAACACAGCAAACTGATGTAGATTTATTCACACTGTAGATAGCTTACTGACCTGTATTCTTTGATTTCTTACGTTGTCTTAGCCACAGTGAGATCTCTGTCCTGTCCTATTTATTTTCCTACTCTAAGGTATAGGATTTTTTTTTATTCATATGCAATGATGCAGATCACATATAGCTCCAGATAGGATTTAGGGTAGGGTTTTTATTTGTGACCTTAGTAATCCTTTTTTTGCAACATCATCAGACATGGCCACACAAGACCACATCCCTGTCAATCTGTCAGCACTGCAAGGCCGACTTGTGGGCTGCTCCTCTGCCTCTTTCCCACAGCTCGTTCTCATCAGCTTATCCTGGTGTGTTGCAAGAAATGGACTGTTTAAAAGCAGTGAGTTCCACTGAACCTTTATTTACATCTACACTCACAGCATCATTTCTGCCCCTCTTGTCTCAATTATTTTGTAACTTTACTGAATTATTTTATTATGTCTTACAGCACTGATTGTCTCAACATTCCAGGCATGCATCATAAACACATGTAGACAAAGATGCACACTGGTCCTGTTTCCACTTACTAGATCAGATGCAGGCAGCTGGGATAATTGGGGGCCTTAAGTGTCATCTTAAAGAAAAAAATGTCTTTATTATTTAGTCTTTTTTTCCTTTTTTCTTTAATTTATTCTTAGGTTCCTGAGTTATGATTAGTGGCTGTTTATTTTTACAGAGACGGCAATCATCAACCTGTTGTCTTAATAACATACAAACCGCAAACAACAATAGGAAGCTTAATGGATTCCTTTACCGAGTAAGAACCACCTTCTTAGACCCTCAAGACTTAGATGGACAGGGGTGAAAACAAACAAACAAAGAAACACACACACACACACACACACACACACACACACACACACACACACACACACACACACACACACACACACACAATCTGACTTTTACCCCAGACTGGCCCACCACAACACCACAGATACTCCTTCCCTGCACCCCATCCCACACAATATGTTTCAAATAAATTTGGTATTTTACATATGGCTGTTGCATTTTATGAAAATCAACATCTGGATGAATTATTCTGCGTTCCATAATCGCAAGAGCCTGTAGTAAAACAAAAACGGTCCAGCGCTGCTTTCGGCATTACAAAACCTTTTGTAAGCTTATGCTTCCAAGTTTGAACATAAGCAGAGCCAGAATGGGGAGGAGAAAGTGTGCATATGGTATACAATTCATATGTTTGTCATTTTAATAGGCAGATGTTGCTTTATGTGCATGATGACTGAAAAAAATGACGGAAAATATACAACATACACAGTACAGCAATACAAATTATTTACACAGAATGTCCGGCAATGCCTTATAATAGATGTGCCATTAGCTAATGACACAGTTTCCTCTTGGAACACTTTAGCAAGACAGCCAGGGACTTTTTCTTGTGCAGTTATATAAGTTGAAAGCTCCTCCAGGAAACTCCTGGTGCTCCCCATGGCAAGCATGCCCATGGTGCTAGACACTCTTTCCCTCATATCTGAGCAATCCATGTTGGCTGAAAGGCAAAACCTAAAACTTTGCCATTCTATGAAGAAAAAAGCACTGTTTGGCAGATTGCATACAGTCATAATCAGACCTTGTAGATCTTATTAAATCTTATGAAAGTGCCAAAGATGAGAGCAAAACCTTGGTTTGAATGGGATTTTTTTTTTTTTTTTAATCTTTTTTACTATGGTCTTGGTGAGTACCCCAACAACAAACTGAAACAGAAGCAAGCCCAGAAAACATTAAAAGCCCTGTGCCTACATTAACTAGGTTATTCATTTTGTGTCCAAGATGTTCCAGAAAAAGTACCTGAATGCTGTTTTTCAAACTCTTTGGCAAGTCACAGTGGTATAAGCAGGATAATCCAGTCCGAGGTGTCCGGATGGATATAATGCACTCGGCAGAGGCAAGCTACTTCCATGACTTGACAGAGTCATTGTGGGACGAGGCTTTGACATCAAAACTCATTTATTAGGTGCCAAACAAACACCATGTACGAAAACATAAATATATACACTGCCAACTTTTGATACATCGCAACATTCATTCATCTTCTAAAACGCTTATCCTCACAAGGGTTGCGGGGGGTTGCTGGAGCCTATCCCAGCACACATAGGGTGGAAGGCAGTGAAACACCCTGGCCAGGTCGCCAGTCCATCGCAGGGCAGACAGACACTGACATCCACACACACAATCACACCTAGGGGCAATTTAGCTTCTCCAATTCACCTAACCTGCATGTCCTTGGACAGTGGGAGGAAACCGGAGTGCCCGGCGGAAACCCACACAGAACATGCAAACTCCACACACAAAGGTGGGATACCCTGGGTTACCCTAGGTGGGAATCGAACCCAGGACCTTCTTACTGTGAGGCGACAGTGCTAACCACGGCACCACCATGCCGCCCATTGCAACAGAATAAAGAAATTAGAAGTGAGCTCAAGCATGCATTTAGTCTATTCTGACATTTGAATACACATCTGATTGGCCCAGCACTTCACCCCGAACAGGCCAAAATGTCCCAAAGCTTGGGATGTCATGGTCACTGCTGACTTGTCTGCAGGACAAAATGAAAAAACAGAAAATTTGGCCAGCATTGGGTTTGAACTCCAGGTACTGGCGCTGATTTAGATATGGTGGTGGTCACAATGGACACAACCTCCTCCATCCTGCCCAGGGGCCTTGATAATCCAGGCTCAATCACTTAGACAAATTGGCTCCCAGACATCTGTGTAAACATTGCTGTGGCTGCTTTTTTGCAATTGTTGTTATTAACATAAGCAGTTGCTGTTATAATAGTCCAACATACTTGAAGGGAAAGTCCAGTGTTTCCTAATGCAATGAGGTCAGCCCTTGTCCAGGTTTTGACTGTGTAAGTAAGAGTGAGTGGGAGTTGACTGTGTAAGTGAGAAGAGATTCAGTGTGCATTTAATTTGTCCATAAATCATATGGTGACACAGTTATCCAACATTTTTATGATACAGTTGTTCTTGGTTCTGCTGTGATTTATCTAGGTTTTGCATTTCCAGTATTGCAGCTCAATTTTGGTAAAAGCATATTAGTACAACTCTATAAGAAGTGCTCCTTATCTTGGCTGGTTGTAACTGAATATCAGTGGTCATGAGTTTCTCAGGATTTTAGAGTGTCTGTGGTTTCCGGCCATTAAAACTATGCTGAATGATACCCAACTTATGTCTAGCAGAATGTATCTATTCTGGAGAGCCTGCTTGTGAACACAGCAACAGAGAGGATCCTCAAACCATTCTTTAAACAGAGTCTTGACAACATGCCAAACTACCACTTGTTAATGACCATACACACATGGTCAGCTCCAGACTCATAGCCAAAGCAGTAGTTCAGAATAAAGAGTTCATTCACTGTCTTCCAGGCTTTTTGGTTGATCGTTGTGGACCTCTGAGGGACTGGCGATAGATAAGGTCAACAAACCAGCTCCCTCTGGGGCCTGGGTAATTTATTTAGATTGGCAGAATGGAGATGAGACTGTGGTCCTTGCTTGGCCCAAACTTGTAGAGTGGGTGTGTGGCAGAGAGGGAACAGAGAAAGTTGTATACTTTACAATAGTTAAAGACCATACCAGGGATTTTGAACATTTGGCCTGTTTACTACAATACAATTACATTGCAACAAACTATTTTGCAACATGGACAAGGCATTGCATTGAGGGTTTTTTCATTTCACTTTGTCATGCTTCTGGTTTATGGAGTTACCCTGTTATGTATTATAGAGGACTATAGAGCAAATTAGTTTGGAGCTGTTAGTAATAACACTTCACACTGCTCTGTGTATGACTGAGAGAGTGACTCTGAGTTGGTATCGCAGAGAGCAGTGATAACCAACCCTCTTCGTGTTATGACCCACACTGAGCCTTTAGATCTTACTGGGACCCATCAGATAAATAGAACCATGTTTCCAAATGGCTCCTAGCATCACCAGAAGGCCTGGCCAGACAGCATGGCCTTATTAGCTCCAATAGACTCCTGACCGATCCAAACGCGGCCTTCAGTGTCTGATCTCCCCTCCACCGTCATTAACACAAACTCTTCACTTTCATCTCTCTCTCCTCTGTGCTACTCAGGGATCCTTCCTTCCGCCTGTCTTTAGCAGTGCTCCACTCACAGGCCCTAAACTTCACCTAATAGCCTCAAGTAGACATATGTGCAAGCATGTGTACATGACGTGCACGCGCACACACCCACAGAGTGCATAGTAATGACTTCCAGCTCAATCTTAAGGTAACAAGCTGGTTTCCTGGTAGATACATTCGACTGAGGACAGATCCTCTACTTTAGGTACTCACTAAGGCTAAAGTCTGTCTCTGTCCTATTGTGTACATGGCTTTTCTAACACCTGTATTCATAGCAGTTTCCTTAGATATGACTGATTTGCTACTCAGTTTAGCAGGTATACATAGATACCCCTCCTCCAACGACCACCAAAAACAGTCAGAAGATATGCAGTCTTTGCACCAGTTGTTGTAGCAGAGGTACAGAGAGCAGCTTAAAAAATACACTTTTATTGCTATTTACAATGGCCAGCAAATAGGTAAATAATATTCCCTGTGCTTAAGTAAAAAAAAAAACAGTTCTAATGCACTATCAATAGCAGCAGTTGGCCTGGAGATTTTTGGGACTCAAACACACACACTGGCTACAATTTTGCCTCAGAGAGTAAATTGTGGTGGTTTTAATGGGCTTGTTTGGCCTGAATGTTTAGCCACAAATCTTGGCCTTGGAGTAATTAACACTATTGTGTCAGTGTGTAAGCAGGCTAGAGAAGTCTATTTAAGCCTGCTGCGCAAGTCAAGAGTGATAGCCTGATTCAGTGACACCAATGGAGTCAGTTTGGTTGCAGCGGCTGCCATTTTTATGTGCATCGTTCCCATTGCAAAGAACTGTAGCTGTTGCACCTGGCTAACTTCTGCACGCTACTTGGAGTTGGTGTTAACTATTAACGTTGATTTATTACTTTCAGCAAGCAGCCACAGCACAACATATCTTCTCAGTTCTCAAGAAAGTGTGACACACCTGTTGTTGTCACTGTGGCAACTAAATACAATTGCCATTTTATTCTGAACTTGCCAAATGACCACTGCAAACAGTTCAATGTCCGTTCTATTCCATTCAAGTTCTGTGGTGTACAAACATATGGCATGCAGACAGATTTCTGTTTTAGAGAAATAAATTGTTGCACCTTGCAAAGCCTGTAAACCAAACAAACACCATAATTGCAGGCAGAAATGTTGGAATTGGTAACAGCAGTGACCATATTCTAGATTTGCATTGAAATGACTGCAGGGAGCCGGACAGGAATCCAGGAGTGACCTAATCTTTCTGCAGTCCCAACCTAATGTTATAGACTGGAGCACATACAGTACACCATGAAATCGATACTGTCAAACCCTATAGTTGTCTCTTACTAGATGGATGGATGGATGGACAGGTCATTTTCAGTTTAATTAACTGGAATACATCTGTGTTCTAATGTACATGCCATTCATACCATTAAGAATAATGCAGCAATAAAAGATAGATATTCATGTCACATGTTTCATTTAAAAAACTATATTAAACTACATTTTAAAAAAGTATATGTCTCCACGTCTCCACTCTGTTTATTTTCCTGCTTTTTGACTTTTGCTGATCACATGCGTGGTAAAAGTTGACATAATCTGTGTGGTTTATCTGCTCAAGTAAGTTTCATCTGGCAGCTTTCATCATCTGTGTGTCGTCTCTAAAACTAAAAACAATTTTTTTTGGTGCTGGGGGTCTTGGTGCCTTGTTCCTCCCTCTTCCAAAGTCAATAGGAATGGTAGTGGAGGCTCACTACCCTCTCAATAACGTAAAGAAACAGGAAGGTGTACTCAACAAGGTTTTCATTAAATCGCCATACTGTAGGTCCCAGTGGTGTTCAGAGGGGAGTCTAGGTCAAGACAATTAACCTGTGATGGCGCTGTGAAGTTTTGCTACATCAGCAAAAGGCAGAGAACTCCCTCTTAATTCTTGTTATTCCTCTTCCCTCTGTTCTCACCATCAACCTTGTCTCCCACAAGGGGGGCAGTTAAAACAGAGTCCATAAATGTAAGCAGTGAAGTTCATTAGGGCTGGCCTAGTTTTAGAGGGCTTATGAGAGCACTGGATGAGTCTGCACTCAGGCCAGCTAAAGAAACAAGATTATTAAGTCGCCCTGCAGAGACAGTTTCCTGTGTCTATTTGGTGGTGGGTGAACTGACACAAAACATACTAGATGATCTTTAAGCTGCTGGCTAATGTAAATCAGAAGGATCCTCAGTTGTATATCAGTTAATTAAAAAAAGGGGAAAGCAGCTATTATTCTAAAAGCTGATCTCAATAGCAAATTGATTACCTTTGCAGATGTGTCTACATGAGTGCTTTATGGGGTGGAATAGGGCAGGGGTGGATATTGGGCAATTCTGCGACAGAGAGACAATAGCTGGAGAAAAAGACCCCCTCTCAGCTTCTCTTAAATTGGAACCAGGAGACATGAGTGAATGAACCCTCTGTGCTTTTGTTATGAACCTCATACACACACACACTCACATGCATACACATGCACGTACACATCCACATCCACAATCCTTGCCTGTGGATGAAACGTTTGCGTAAATTGCGTAATCAACTTCAGTGAGATGTGAGCTGGCAGTGTGCAGCTGTCTGGCTCAGGTCCTGATCACCATGGGCCACAATTTCACTTCTCCTCCTCAGCCTCTGTGGAAACTAGGCACAGGGGTCTTTTGAGGGTGCCCTCCAGGAGGCACTCCCCCTTTTGTATTTATTTTGCTTCACTTCTATTTAACCAGGGACAAAGAGGAGAAAAAAAAAACATTCTATTTAACATGAAATCTGTGTGAACATAAGAAAAAGCGATCGAAAAACAAAGAAATAAATGATAAAACTTTAATAGTTTGTTAGATTAAAGACACAAAATAATAGGTCAAGAGACAAGCATAAAACTGATGCACATATTTTATTTTCATCTTGATGAAAACATATCTTCAGTGTGCTTAACTAGAGGCAACTTCGTTTCTGTGTCTGTATAGCATTAATGCCACCAGTGGAAGATACTAGAATAAGTGAAAGAAATTTTCATCAGCCTTAATGATAAAATTAATATTGCAATAAATCAATAAAAGCAAAATTGAAGCAAGATTCATGAAAATATATTTTTCAAAGGATTTTGGTGGTAACCTATAATTAATGCAAACTGAATTCTCCTTTAACCTTATAGAAATAATTAGGTTTATATATGTGCAATGTAACAGCAAATGTGAATGGTCAGTGAATGAAACCAGGCTGTGGAGAGGATCAGAGGAGGTCTTTCAGTCAGTCTTGGCTGTAGACAAAGCATTTGTTATTGTGTGGCTAAAGGTGCGACCATCACACCCCGCCTCCCTCTGGACTCTCACTGGGACAGTAAAAAGAGGAAGTCCACAGTGGCATTTTCTTTGCATGGGATTAGATGAACATTGAAGCAGAAAGGCTGCATGGTCAGATCCTTATCCTTCATCTGGGAGCATCTCAGACTTGTGATGTTTTTGAAAAGATCAGGGCCTCCTTCTTGCCAAGCTAAGGCACCCAATCATAAGTTGTTTTGCGGCAATGACGTTATGTGTTGGCCCTATTGTGCAAGCTGCTCGAAGAGGGGGGACTCTCCGCGTCATACTTACCAGGCTCCAAATCAGCAGGAAAAGAAATCTCTTCTGTCATCCAGGCAAGTGTAATGAGAACACACACCTGGTTCCAACAGAGACATCTGTGTATGTTGTAAGCCCATACACCACGTGTATGCCAAATAAGTCTCTCTCCTCCTGATGGAATAAATGCATTCATTAGGGCAGGGCAGGAGCTTGGACCACCTCTTGGCCTGTGGTTTATTTGTAATTGGTAAAATAAGGAGTGACTTTTAAAATAGAGGGACTGGTTGTGGTTTTAGCAGGCAAAAGTAGCTGATTACCAGACAGTATTAGTTGCCAGACATGTCATCAGTCAGTGGGCTTACCCACACTTTAGCTGTCACGTTATTCCCCTCAGTTAGTAAGTTTCTAAACTGCATGTCCAGTGGCAGTACTACAGCAGAAAACTGTTGTTGCCATTTTAGACGCTAAAAAAAAAAAAAAAAAAAAAAAAAACTGTTGTTGTGCGTTCTTCAAAACATTTTTTTCAGTTTTCATTCAAAATCATGTTGTTTTCTGGTCTGTATCAATTTCATTCATTCTGGAGCAGTACACTTCAAACTTGGTGGATGTGTTATGCTTGCATGGACCAGTAAATACCACTATATAGGTAAAAATCTGAGCTACCACTTTAAGGATTGAGTTGAGGGGTTCCAAAAAGCTTTTGCATCATCATTGATGTAAGACTCCTTTTTTTTTTTTTCTTTCAAAGGGGAACATACGCTTGCGCTTGCACACACACACACACACACACACACACACACACACACACACACAAACTACGCATATAGTTCTTCATGTCTGCTCTGTATTCTGGCACGTGAACAGATGTCTTATCATACCAAATTTCCCACAGTTACGTAGTTGGAGGAACACCAGAAAACAGTCCAGTCAAGTTCTCTGCTGTTTCTGAGGCTTCCACTATGAGAACCACAGCTCTTATCTCCATCAGACGCACTGCCACTCCCAACACATGCCTGTGCCACTGACGCATGTTTAAGAGTCACTTTAGAACCAAGCCAGAGCAGAGCCAACACCAGATTAGCCTTACAAAGCCCCCTCCTAACCACAGGCTGGACTGATGAGGCCCTCTAATGGTGAATTGTTGTCAATCATGCCTGAGTCCATATGTTTCCTTGTTCTGATAACTGCAGCAGAATAGCTGCAACCATGCATGTTGTCACATCATGTCACGTTTTTTAAACTATCTTAACAGGCAAAGAAAAAAGAAATGTGTGTTTGCTGTTTCCGGAGAAATCAATTTTCCATGCCGTGCAAAACACAATTTGAAAACAAGGTATAGTCACTGCTGCTCACTAGCACAGTTTCATCAGAACGATGAAAATAAGGCTTTATGGGGGAAAAGAGAAGGGTTATGTGCACATTACTTGACATTGCATATCAGCCTCCCAACTTGTTAAGGCTAATGGTGTTGCCGGTGGCAATCTGTTGCTCACAGATACTGTAGTTTTGTTACAGGACCATACCAGTGATTTTTGGCCAGTTTACTGCAATTTATGCACATTTTATATTGTAACAAACCACTTTGCAAATCATGTGGGGGTAATAAAGATTTCACAACATACAATCAAAATCCATAATGATCCCATCTGCAAGGGGATAAAAAGCTAGTCCACATTGCTTCTCCTGGATCCAAGGTTCAACAACCCTCTGGAGTCACCCTTCGAGTCCCCTCGCATAGCCTTCCCCAGGGAAGCTTAACAGTAGAATAAGTGGAAACACCCTTTGTTCCCTTTGTTTTATATGTTTGAAAATGATGCCCAATACCACTGCTGATCGAAAGGTACAGCCATCAAAATACAGGCAAAATTAAAGAGATGTGTCAGCTGTGACAACAGTATGGAGCCTTCAGCCTTTCGGAGAAAATGAGCTACCATGCCACTCTATTATGTAGTTTTATAGGAGGAGCTTTCCTGAACCTGCATCCAGTTAACATTGGGGCATATGCTGTGAGGCCAAAGACACACAACACACAATGAGGAGATGGCGGTCCCATACAATGTGATCAGTCACAAAGCTTGGGAACATGTGAAAAATATGTGTTTGTCCCCTATAATGTCTTTCAGAATGGTGGATTTAAAAACAACAACACTATATTTATTAATATAAATATTTGGTTAATACAGTAGTGCTAATTTCAGTGGTCAAATGCTACATTTATTTCTTAAGCCAAAAACTGCTACAATTTTACAATACAGGTAAGAGAGGGCCCCAGGCTAAAATATTGTAGATGATGGAGGACATCATCAGGATTAGTCTGTGACTAATTGCTTTAATTTTATATGTCTTCAAGAGTGTGTTGGTCCAAAACTAAAGGGGTAAAGAAAGCAAGGTGTGTGTGTGCGTGTGTGTCTGTGCATTGATACAGTATCTTGACTACAAGCTACAGGGTAGGATCAATTAAAGTTTTTCAACTGAATTTGAATTATTATATAAAATCAGTGCAACACCCATGCACTTGAAAAGCTGAAACAGTTTATGTCATAGTTACTGTTAAGAAATCTTTACCCCAGACTGAAAATCACTGTAAATCACTAACTAATCCACCAAATCTTGTAACTCTCTTCATAAGCGTTTGATATATCATGCTGACAGGCATGCAGACACACTAACAGGTGAAAGCGTAACCCTAAACATAAAAGGCTCTTTACGCTCAACATGTTCACATCAGCTACATAGTCAGGGTTACCGCATCTCCATGTTGACACGATCCAGACAGGAAACCAAATGTATGTGATTTAAACAGTCACAGTCAGTGTGCCACTGGCCACTGCATTGTTCCAGGAAAGACAACATACCTGTGGTTAGACACACATGTGAAGAGTACTGAGGCGGCCTTGCAAGCACATGCTAATAACAATGGCAAAACATTTAGAGGATGCACTAAGGCCTGAATGGAGCTAAGCCAAGCACATATACACAATGCATACACAGCCCAAACATGTTTCTCTTAAATCACATTTACATTCACACATTTACAGCCCCTGCCCACACACACACACACACACACACACACACACACACACACACACACACGCACACACACGCACACACACACACACACACACACACACACACACACACACACACACACACACACACACACACACACACACACACACACACACTAATTGCAGAGTAAGTGTTGCAGTCATGGATTTCCCTATGTATCTCTGTTTTGTGGTCTGTGCGGCTGTTATTAATTTGTATGTCGTGTAACAAGCTAAGTGTCTTAACTCTGTGGGAAAAAGGCTTGACTTCAGGGCTGTGGTAAACAATGCATTCCACAACAGATATTAGTTGCATATTGTCTTCATGTCTCTGTGAACATAACAGTGTTTGTCTGTCATGCAGTATCAATAAGTATTGAGGCCCACAACTGTGATGAACAGACTGAAGATATGCTTTACTGGCACATCAATAGAGCTATACAGCCTAAAGCAGGCAAGGGGGATGAATGTATACAAAATGACACAGTGCTGTTGTTTTTGTAGGATGGAGGGAGAAGATGCATTGCTGCTATTGCAATTAATCAATACACATTAAAGCAACACCAAGTGATTTCTGAGGATGTTGAGAGCTCAAATTCTGTTTCGCAGCTGTTTGGTTGTACAAAAAGGAAAGTTCACAAAAAAAAAATGGGGATGGAGATGAGGGAGCGGCATCTGCTGGAGAGAAGCGGTATCTGACAGTGGAAAAGCAGTAACAGACCAGTAGCCACTTTTCAATCTTTTTCAAACTCACAAATGTCTTGTTGGATTATTTGGATTATTTGATGTGGTGAAACTGCAGACTTTCAGCTACAAGGTGAGCTACTTTGAAAGATTTTTTTTCTGTTGCCGCAGTCCTAACTGCAGACCCAGAGGTGCTCACATGACATATCTGAAACAGTTATCTGCAGAAATTTGGACTCAGGAACAGAAAGAACTTGAAGAGGAAAGGGGCTGAAGTGGATGGAGACAAGCAGCGGTTTAATACTGAAGAGAATCTGGGCAGGGCTACATCCCGGGTTGGAATTTGAGAACAAAGAGAGAAAAAAAGTGGAAAAACGGCAAAATGGCATATATAATTTGCATTCAAATTAAATTACATAAACTATAAACAAAACAACTAAGTTTATTTTTTTTAAAAATCCATGTTCTAATCTTGATTAAATAACACATTCACATATTCTCAAGCTTTATTTCCACCAGGCTACAAAAGGATGAATTCACCATTTTTGTTAGCTTGGTTCAGTTCTCTAATGGCCTGGTCTATCCATTAAAGGGATAGTTAACCCATTTTGGGTTGAGTGTCCCCATTTTGAAGCATCCAGCCTATATCCAGCTCTCAGTGATGATGAGAGTAAGATAGTAACACTTCTGTCCCACATAACAGCTAGAGGGGATGTGAAATAATGTCAATTTTTTTCAAAATGGATAAGCTATCCCTTTAACCCAGACATTTACAAATAAATTCCACTGTTCCCAATAATATAAGTCTCACAGTTTGTCAGTTCATAGGAGAGAGAGACTAGGAAAACTGGGATAGAGGTGGGGTGGGGGTTTGGGGAGTTGGGGGGGTAAAGGAGGATAAAGTCCTCTCAACCAAAGAGGATCAGCCAGGTGACATCAAAAACTGGAGAGAAGAGTTAAAAAAAAAAAAAAAAAACAGTCTGCACACAAAATTAAAAATTACATTTGAATACATTGCACTCATCTTTGTTCATATGCTGGATGATATAGTGGAACAGAGACAAACCTTTGATTCTCAGTATTTGTCATACTGCCCCCTGCAGGTGTGTCTGAGCTATAGCCTTGATTGCACTTGGCAGAGAACAACAGAACTGGTGTAGCAGTACTCAAACATGTACCTGGATGAACACATTGTTCAGCCCTTCAAAGATCTCAAAAAATGTACAGTAGCTCCATGTTTTTCTGTTGTGTAACTTTGGCACATGTATGGATTGGTACATATTATGTCTTTTCCCTGGATCCTTATGTAATTAGTGCAATATGTGTGGCAACATTGTAGCTGTGAATTTCTCAGCCGCAAAATCATGCAGCCAGACACCCACACATGCATGACCACTGAGGACTATCACAGAGATTTGAAATTCTGGTTTATTTTACTTTTATTTGGTTTATTTTATTAATCATGATGTAACAGGCCTTCTTTGTTGTTTCATCCACTGGCAGGTTGTCTATGTCACACAATAGTTTATCTACCTTGTCATGCTGGATATTCTTTACAAACTCATCCACCTTTTCTTTATCCCATTTACCAATTTGCACCTGCTTTTCAGTGTTTGTGACTAAAGGGGCCCATGTATCCATTTTTAAGATGTTTATCTGATGACAATCTCTTCCATGGTTTACATCCAGGAATGCCTCAACAATGCAGTGCTTATCAGAGAGCAAAGAGTCAAACTCATGTACATGGAAACTTCTTACCTTACTTAGAACAAACGGTGACCCTATCATGTAATCAATTACACTGTTGTCAATTGTAGTTGCTTTTCCAACATTTAAGTCATCACCAAATCTACCATTTAATATGCAAAGCTTGAGATTTTCCAGCAATACACTACCATAATTACCGAAATCTCCATGCACATCAGTTGACCTTCTGCATTTCCAAATAACCCACAGTGCTTAATTTTTTCCCCATTGTTTTCAACTAGGTCCACATTATCACCACGTAATCCAACATCACCTCTTTCTTGGGTGTGGGCATTTATATCGCCACAGATTAAGATATAATGGTTTTCAATAACAATATCAAGAATAATCCGAGATGTCACTTTCCTTGATAGTAGTGCTTACAGCTGCAGCAAGTTTACACACTTTCTCCACAAGTCGGTCCTCAGTCTCTTCGCCGGCCTGTTCCTCCTCAATCCCGCTGATGTACACATTTTCTTTCCGACTATCCCTAACCCTAACCTAACCCTACTTGGAATGGGAGGGGCATGACGATGAGGGGGGTTTAGGGGAGAAAATATGGGGATTTGACGTGGCTTAAGTTGGACTCCAATGCTAACAAGGTCCTTCATCCTGTCAGTGAAATCCAGAAGTGGGGAGTCAGGACTGGAAGGAGCAAGTGGGGGGCTAGGTGGGGACTGGGGTGGTGAAGACTGGGAGTCTCCAGTTGGGGCTGGGGCAAACTCCTCTAGTTGGGGTGAAGGTGCTGATTTTGGAGCTGACACCTCTTTCTGGGTCAGCTGTCCTCCATGGTCCGTTCTTATCTCAGGCACAAGCAGTTCCTCTCCACAGCACCGACTTATCGGTTGTTTTGGGTTGTCTTGCCGCTTGTCCTTGGCAGGGGCTGCTGGTGTCTGATGCACAAAGTAGAAAATGTTGGAACCCAACAGTCGCACTCCTGACTTATTCAGGTAAAATCCATCTGGCTTAAAGAGGTGCCTGTGTTCCCAAAAAATATGGAAATTGTCAATGTAGTTCACAGGTAGAGCAGCACATGTAGCTTTAAGCCATCTGCTGAGCATCATTAGATTAGATCAGTATGTCTAAATATGCTGCCATTCATCCTACAGTGCTAGTGAGGTGATCAGTAGTCTTCTATGAATGCATAAAGTAGCGGTAGCCAGTGGTGTAGTCTACGTGATACGCAGGTATACTGTGTATACCCACTAGAAAAGATCTCGCATTTCCGTATAACCACTTAAAAATGCGCAAAGATAGGTATCAGTATGTTTTTTTGACATTATGTTCACTTTCCCGTTCATAAAGTCGCCTTCTCTGTGTTACGAAGCGAGCTCTTTTTGACCATATTTCGGGGGACACTACAGCTGGAGCTAACGTTAACGTTTCAGCAAGGGAGCCTCTGTGTGTGTGTGTGTGTGTGTGTGTGTGTGTGTGTGTGTGTGTGTGTGTGTGTGTGTGTGTGTGTGTGTGTGTTTGTACCTAGACACACGAGAGAAGATAACTTTGCCCACTTAATGCCAATATCAATAGATTAACCTGTTGGCTTATGCGGTGGTAGCAAATTTCGACAAAGCAGCAAAAATAGAAAGAACATCGGAACTACCCCGAAGGAGAGAGTTCAGGAACCTTTACAGGGGCGTTTTCTAGAAAACGCATTGAATGAGAAGGTGTGTCCAAACTTTTGGCCTGTACTGTATATAGACAAGAATCCTTTATTAATAGGACATCTAATAAACACAAAATAATGACATTAAACTCAAGGTATGTGAATGATATATTTGTCAACCAATGAAGAGTCCAGGATTTGAAGTTAGATCGCACACCCGTTCTGAAATGTGTGGATCAGGTGGCCAGAAGAAATGTCCCATCTCAAACTAATACAATTATGTCTCAAAACGAAAGGCACTGTGTGCAGCACCCCAGCATTCAGTCCTGTTGAATAAAGCTGTGGAAGCATTTGGCAGATCAGAAAACCACCACTTTGCTTTGCTTGGCCTTGACTTTCTTCACAGGAACATGAACATCTTCATGGTCAGCACTCATGTTGTTGGAGAGCCAGGCCACTGTCACCGAGTTAGCTGGAGGGATAAAACACACGGGGGTCTAGTCAACCATAAATAAATAGAACGACTCATGTCTTGAGAAACTGTATCTGGACAAACACAGAAACAAAGCAGACACAGTACAAAACAGACAGGCAGGGAATGATTTAAAGGACCATACCAGTCAGCCAGTAAATGGGCCATGTTTGGCCCATTTACTACAATTTACTCACATTTTGCAAACCATATGGGAGTACTTAAGATTTCACAACATATTAAAATCCCTCCATTTTCATATTTGACATCTGATTTCAAACACTCACCTTATAATGTTCTGTTTCTGTTGCTAACAAAGTTGTCAACATCAAAGCACAACAGTGCTGCTGTTTTCTAGGAAAACTAATGTGGATGACTTTACTACAGTGAAAGAATACTAGTGTGAAGAAAGTTTGAGGTCTCTGAAATTTCTTTTTGATATCATAGTGGAATGAATGGAAACCAATGGCTGGATAAAAGGGAGGGAAAATGATATTGGACTTCTGAAATATGACTGCTTGCTTTGGGAAAAGATTAGCAGAAACATCAAGTATATAAATTTTATAGATATTAGCCTAGATTAAACATGCAAGATCACAGGTACGATGGATAGACAAGACATGAAGAAAAGACTCACTTGAAGCCTGGTGCTCTGGACAGTCCTTCTGGAAATGTTCAACTGAACCACACACCCGACAACATCCACCTGCAGACCAATAAATCATAAGAATGAAATAAACTAATAATTAAACTAATTCTTAATTTCATTATGTGTAAAAATTGTGCTTCATTTTCCAGTACAAACAAAGGTAACTTTTTGAACGGATTACCTTGTGCATACATTCCTTTGGGATTATCTGGGCAGGACCGTGACAGGTGCCCAGTCTGACCACAAATGAAGCACTTTGCAAACGGAAAATCACCTGAAACAGAGATGACAAATAAATTACCAATGGGTATTACACACTGCATGATACATGACAATGTGTCACTAAAATTGATCTCTTACAAATGTCAACTTGGAAATGTGGCACAGTCTTCTTACCGAGAGCAGGATCCACTTTAGCTTTGCATTTCTGTATTTCATGTTCTGTTGAGCCGCAGCGGTAGCAGATGCCCCGGCCCATCTCCTCATCCCTCTCTGCCTCAGGACAGTCTGCCAAGCCGTGACCTGGCTTTCTACAGTTAAAACAGAGCTGGACAGGGGGGAGAATGAGATTGAAAAGAAGTCAACGTTGACAACTGGCTTCCTGTGTTAAAACTTTACTATTTACTGCTGCCTTTTACTGAATTATGCACTGTAATTAGGTAAAGGTGTTCATTCAGTTTTATGTTTGGCATTGAGCTCATAGTTACTGGTGCTGTTGTACTAGCCTGCATTTTATTAAGAGCTGTTTCTAATATTCTGTCCTCCCTCATGTATATAAACAGGGAGGACAAAAAAATTGGAAACACTTCTTAATATAATGTAGTCCAGTAGAAGACCTCTGCAAACTACAACCTCAATAATAAACAAAGAATTAAATTTACACATTCTCCACAATGTGAACCAAAACTGAGCATTATAAACTTTATTAAAAGGTAGAATTTATGGCAGAGCTGTTATATTGAACTGTGTTAAACTGTCCAAGTGGAGCTAGTAAAGTGGACACTGAGTGTGTGCCAGTAAATAAAATAAAAAAATCTAAAAAATATGAAATAATGAGAACAATGAGTGGAAGAACAGGGGGACATGGGAAAGAATAGTTATCTCTGCTTACACATGGACAATTTGATCTGAAATGACTCACCATTTTGTTCTTCTTGTTGTTTTGCCTCTTTAACCTCCTGTCCTCCCTGCGCTTGTCTTTCTTTAGGGCCGTCTCTACCGCTTCCCTGAGCTCCTGATCTCCTTCCTTTCCTCCTCCACTACTCTTGGGCAAAGGCTGCCCTGTCTGCTGAAGATACTCCAGGAATCCATTTACATCTACATTGTCATAGTCCTTTTTCTTCCGGTTGGCTTTTTTCACAGCTGAGCCAGCAGGCTGAGTCCTTCTCAAAGGGTCCCCCCCTCCAGCCCCCTTCCTCTGGCCTTGTGGTCCTTCTTTAGAGCCTCCAGAGGAGTTTGGGTGACTTCCTCCTGCTCCTCTTCCTCTGAGTTGGCTCCATGAAGCGGCGTCTGCTGGTTTGTGTTTATGGATGTTATTGGCTCTGGCCCACCGAGTCATGGCTGGTCATTTCTGGTTGAGGTTACAGAAAGCCGGTGTTAGATCAAATCACTGATCATGAGGACACCAGCCACTGGATGAGTAAGCTTCTCTTTTTTTCTACAAGCCCAAACTAAAAATCCTGACAGTTTTTTTTTTTTTTTTTTTTGAACAATTAATTTGACAAACCTATGAATGTGATGCTGCGAACATAATGCAACCCTAAGGAAAATCATGCAGTCCACATCATGTAGTCCACTCATTTTAATCTAAACAGCAATATTCTTCAATACATTTAACAACTGGATCAAAAGTATCATACACATCAAACACATATGACAAACGATTCACATGGCTATGTTAGCCCTAAATACAATAAAAAATAACATGTCTGGTTATTGAAATACACCGTAAAGATCACAAACGTCACCTCAACTCGTGTATTTACATTTATGTATGCCACAATAGACGAAAATAATTGTTATTAATTGACCAAAAGTGTCTCTCTTCTTTCTGAATTTGCTGAAACTTATCAGGCCGTGGCGTTTCCACATAAAATCCAAGTCTGCTGACATTTTGAAAGTCTTTTAACATGAGAATAGCTGCTATTTAACTAGTGCTGAGGTCTAGCAGGCTAACATCAGCGGCGTACGGCATGAAAAATAACATTTCTGTGATGAAAGAGCTGGAGAGGTAACCAGCTCTTTCC
The DNA here is from genome assembly GCF_902150065.1 of Myripristis murdjan. NCBI lineage: Eukaryota > Metazoa > Chordata > Actinopteri > Holocentriformes > Holocentridae > Myripristis > Myripristis murdjan. Next base: position 17,624,601 of record NC_043991.1, read on the forward strand.
CAACAAATACTCCTAATGAAAACCTACAACTTGACGATATACAGAGGCGAAATAACATTCATTAGACAGATCTTGTAAGTTCATCGCTACTCACGCTAGAAAGGGTGATACATGTGTGTACGAGTATTTTGACCGGAAGTGTTTGTTTTCTTCTTCTACGCGTTGACACACCCGTCACTGAGAAGGTTACTGCCCCCCAGTGTTCATAGTGGAAAGTGTAGCCCACGTCTGAACACAAACAGTTTGGTGGCTAAATCTGTTTTATGCATTGATCAGTTGGCTCTTTTGAATGATAAAGGCCATAAAATACATTGTAGTACACATTGGACAGTATTTAGTAGTTAACACAGCCTATCTTACAGCCTATTGGTATTTTTCACATGATGTATTCCATGGAAATGTGAGCTTTCCAGAGGTTTTGTTCAGGACCAGGGCTTATTAGGTTACTGTAATGCTAGTTTCGTGTAAGGCTAGTCATGGCCTAGCTGAAGGTCCACAAGAACATACTGAACAAGCATTAATTTCAAATGAAAAGACACAAAACAAAAAGCCATACAATTAAATATATCACTACCAAAATAATCTACAGTTGAAACAAAAAACAAGGGTTTCTGAATACTGCCTAATATACACTGTGGGATAATATTCCCTTTGGCTGAAACTTGCATGTCCCCGTTCATGAGTTAAAATAACCCTCACCTCACTGCAGGTGTAAATGATCTAGGTTTACTCATGTGATTTTTGTTAGTGTGATTAATGAAGGGGTGGAGCCGACGGACAGATTTCCACTTTCTAATCTGATGTCTGTGGCCATGTTTCAGTTGCTGTTTTGTGCTCTAACTTTTGTGGCATATCTCAAAGATGGTAAGAAAATAACAGGAAACAATTGGATTTTACCACTGATAGAAGCTGGAACCTAACAACCCCCCCCCCCCCCCCCCCCCCCTCCCCCCATCCCCTCCATTTCTTTTGTTGCAGTTAACTGCAGTCCTATCCAGGGAGGTGATACAGGTAATTCATTGCAGTTTGCAGGATTATACACTATGCTGAAATTTCTAAACTTCCAAATATGTCCATGTTGTTCTCTAACCTACAAACTTGTCTTGATATCTCACTATATGAAGATTGGCTCACTAGGACTTTACATTACATGGAGAAAAACCCAGAGACTGGGCAAGGTAAACCTACAGTGGCCTTTCAGCACAGATTTCCAGCCTTTCTGATGCACGTAGTACTTACTTACTTTAGTAATTAGAAACAAGGGGAGACACAAGACAAAGTTGTTTTAACGTTTACAATGTTTTCATCACACTCTACAGAGCTGACAAACAGTAGTGATGTCTTGGAGGGTGACATTTTAATTCCAGTGAGTGAAAATGCTTTTATTCATTATGCATCAGAATCCGCAACACAAATTTATTTATTATATCCTTTATTTAACCAGGAAGTCCCTTGAGATTAATATCTCTTTCAAGGGAAACCTGGGCAAGATAGCACACCATTACAGGGCTACAAAAATTACAAAGCACAGCATGACAAAGCAGATAAGTGACAACTGAAAAATAGAGCATGTAAAAAAACAGAGACATAATACAAAATCCATCTTAGGAACTGCAATTGCACAACTTTAGTAAGTCCTGAAGGTTATTCCAAGACCAGGATGCAAAATAGGAGAAATAATATGGGACAAGAACTAACCTCATTACCTGCTCAAGCGTTTGTGTGCATCTATATAGCATTATTATTATTATTTTTTTTTCCTTCCTTAGTCTTACCGGAATGTTGTGGGTGCCACATGGCCAGGAGTGGACATACCATATCTCATCAGTCCAGAAATAGGTCAGCAGTGTCCTGACATTACTGTGTGCACGCCATTCAAATCTGACAGCACTGGTCCATTTGACAGCCCATAGTTCATAGTTATTACATTTTCCAGAGAGCAGGAGAGATGATATCCTGTCGGCCATGGTGATGCTGTCAGAGCATACCTGTCTCTCCTTCCACAGTCGCACCAATGAACCAGATTACCTGCACTTCATCAACAGCCAGGGGTGAGGAGCTGAAAAAAAAACTGAATTTCGAGTGTTGTATTAATAATTATCTGCCTTCAGCCATCTTTCAGACCAGGTTAGATGAGATGACGTACAGTTTAGTTCAGCTCCTTTTGCAGCATGAGTGCGCAACAACTCGTTCATGTATTTCCTAGCTGTGCGTCATACGTGGGCTTCATTGGCGGAGTGCAACCTGTGTTTGTTGCGCCAGCCTGCAGAGTGGGCAACATCTGTCATGAAATTCTTCACGCTCTGGGCTTCCATCATGAACACACACGGGCAGACCGTGGACAATACATCTCAATACTTTACCAAAACATTATGAAAGGTATTGTGGCGTGCATCATTCAAGATGATTTGTCAGCTAATGTTGGATACCGTCCATTTGGCGCTGTCTGATTTCTGATTCACTGAAGAGGCATTTCTTGCAGGAAAGAAGAGGAACTTCCAAGTGCAGAATGGCAACACCTTCAATCTGTCTTATGACCTCACTTCGATCCTGCACTATGGAAGGTAAAGCATGACTTAGGCTAAGACATGATTGCATGTAAAGAGGCCATGACTGGAAGACCTGCTTTTTGCTCTGGACAGTGTGAATAATGTTTCCCTTCTTGTGTTTGCTAGGCACTTTTTCTCAGTGAATAACCTGCCCACCATCATGTCCAAGAAAAATGAGAAGGCAATGGGACAGAGGACTTACATGTCAAAGCTGGACATTCAGAGGGTTCGCATACTCTACAACTGTGGTGTGTTTGTCTACCTAACCTGTTTCTTCTTTATAGTTCTACACCTGACAGTACAGTAACAGTATCTCTGTGTACACACAGAAAAACAATATTTCTGAAACAGTTCTTTAAAAGTGTGTGGGTCCATGAAGACCCATCGACTACCAAAGTACTACTTAGTTTATTGGATCGTACTTTTGGTACATTTTTGAAAAAGGTTCTTTAAAGAAGTTTCTTTAAAGTTATTTGAAGAATAATTTCATCATTATATCAAAGACATTTTTTATAAGAGTCTTTGAGGCCCCTTCTGGGATTGGTTGAAGAACCGTATAAGAAAAATGTTGTTAAAACATGTTCTGAAAGGTTTGTTGTGGAATCAGAAGTGGTTCTCTGTAGCACCAGTATGAACTATTTTTGGTTCCACTTGACACCTTTTTATTTTTTCCTTTGAGAGATAAAAATGAATTGTTTCCATGTACTTTTTTCATTTCTCAAAGAACTGTTTTATGGCTCTTTGAGGAACCTTTGAAGCATTTAGAAAAATGGTTCTTCAAAAGCACTCTGGTCTGGACAGTTTTTATGCATCCAGAAAAAAAGGCTCTCTCATGGCATCACTATCAAGAACAATTTTTGGTTCCAGCTGGCACTTTTATTTTTCTCATGTTTAATTCTTACCTTTTGACTCATTGCCAGATGCTAAAGAAAATCAGACAGCAGGTGACTGGAGCCAACAAAATGGACCTAGACATGCCAACGCTGGAAGGCAGAATGATAATACTACACATCATTTACCCGAAACAAGACAGGACTCAAGACAAAACAGCACTGAGAGTGCTTCCAGACATGTTAGCGGGTCGTCTGCCACCAACACCACCAGTGGATTCAACCAGGATGACATCTCCACCAGTCCTCTGCTCAACTCAAACACTACCTCTGAATCTCATCCTTCCAGGATGTAGCAAAGGAACACTACCACTAGAGGGCACAATAACATATGCACAGTGAAAGCAGCTGCCCAGAGTTGAACAAGAGTCCTATTGGCATTACTGCAGAACTCTTTAAACAAATACCTCAGGCAAGTACAAATGTTTTCAGATTTAAGTATACCTTGTATAGAGACACTCGACAACGTTAATGCATTTTGCATCATACTGCGACAGGTTTGAGGCTTCCCTTGTACCCGTCATCACTGCAGAATCCATGCTGTTTGACCTGTAATAATAAAGCTTATTCTGTTGGTTGAATGTTTATTTTTTCTTTGCCTTTATTGTTTGGACTTCAAGGTAATGTTTCAGTTTTCATCGTACAATACAAAAGGTTCAAATTTAGGTCTACTCAAACATTATTTTCCAAATGCTGACATCTCTCAAATTATCCACTTTTAATGGGTCATGTTGAAAGCTTCAAACTGCTGAGAAAAACATCTCTCTTTCAAGTGTAATAATACACAGTAGGTTACTGTAAACACTAAAGTTAAGTGCAATCGAGAATTTTTTCCCATCTACATAATGGTGTTCTGGTGAAAGCTCTTAATTAATAGATTATTGTGGTTTTTAATAGGATGTGTGTGTCATGGCCACAAACAAAATCTGGAAATCTGCAGGCTCCAGAGAAATGCCAACTCAATACAAGACAATAGGACCACTATTCAGTTTCTGGAAGAAAAAAAAAAAAAAAAAATTCAATAGAAAGTTAAGGTCTCAGTAGCCTCTTCCTTCTTCTAATGGGTGCAATTTTGAAAATAATTGTGCAATTAAGAGGATAAAAGGATTATAAACTGGGGTTGTGTTGTGTTTTCCTACTGTAGTTGTTGACAGGTCATCTGTGCAGTGATTCACTCTGGTCGCCCATGCATTGCCAATTAGAGGGTGTATCCATTAAATGTGAAGTGCTTTCATTCTGTCTTGAATTGACTGTGACCAATATTTATTTCCTCACCTTTTGCTTTGCTTAGATTGTTCCATCTCCCAAAAAATGACAACGTGGCTGCTACTGTAAACTCCTCCAGACCCCCTCAAAACCAAGTGGGTGATGTCACTACAGACATCAGTTTTTAAAGCTTCTTACACAAGTTTCGGGCACAATGCCTTGATGGCAAGACTTTTTAGCCTTTGTAGCCAAGCTATGCTGTGAAGCCATTTGCACTCTCCACAACTGTCCTCCATCATTAAGCAGCTGAAAATGCCAGGGGGAGGTACAGGGTTCAGGTGCATTTTCCAAACTTGAGTATGTGCTGGAGAGGAAGTAGAAAAGAGCTAGAAATCTCACCATCTAGTGAAGAAACAATGAAGTCAGTGCTATCGATAAGAAACAATCAGCCACACCGAGTGTTTGTTTAATTAAAATGTGTAGATTCAAAGATATGTCCTCTAATTTGAAAATGGCTTAAACATGTGATTCTACAAACATGACTACAGACAGACTATATGCTGGAAATATTCACAGCTGCACTTTGCATCATCTATTTTCATACATTGACTGTCTCACATGAGTTTTTATTTATTTTGTGCTATGTATTAGTCAGACCTTAAATGTTAAATGAAAAACAGTTTTCACCAGACAACCGGCAGGACTGCTGCTGGAGCTTCAGCTTAATGGAAAAGTATTTTTCACAACAGTTATTTTGCTGTGAGGAGCAGTAAACACTGGTGTTATTAATGTCATTAATTAAGGTCCTTTTCTTTTTAGGTGTAGCCAGAGTCCTGGTGGTGCTGGTTCACTGGAAAGACTGGTAAACTTACATGGAGCCAAACACCTTGGTTTACGTGCTATTTCAAGTTAAAAAAAAATGTGAAAAAGGTCCACTGTTCTTCCTAAGCTGCTGATTTGTTTGGCAGCTTGAATCCAGCGCAGTGCAGTGGACACAGTTGAATGCTTTGGGTATAAGGTATTTGAACACTTACCTACTCAGTGTATAGAGTTTAGCACTGAACTGTTTGCAACTGAATTTATTCCTGGTCTCTGAGGAGGCCTAGAAAAGATGACTTAACCTTACTGTCTCTATAGTCTATCTTCTGTTCTATTTGATTTAGCTCTGACCTATCACCATAGGAGAAAAAAACAAAACAGAGGACAGTCATGAGAGATTGAGAGTTAAGCTTATGCTTTCCTGATAAAAATATTAAATACTTGCAACAGACATTTTTCTATTGTTAAGATGCTGATGTGCAGTGGTTGAGGATTTTTTTTAAAAATCATATCAAGGTCAGAATGCAGTTGTACCCAAAAGTTATTTTGGTATTTGGGATTCATTACAATATTTATTACAATATCTGTCAGGGAAATTGTTATGGGGCGCAATACGACAAAAGGTTTACTGCTGTTGCTCTGACGCAAAAAAGAAAAGAAAAGAAAAAAAACTATCAAAATACATTATATTATTATTTAAGATTTGCATCGCAGGTTCCCTTAGGTGAAGCTGCCCCTACCAATCCCGCGCACAGTTTAATTAGGATTAATAAAAGATGATGTTTGCACGTTGCCAGAATGACAAGGAGCTGGCATAAACTGCAAACATGGCTCATTTAAAATTTAAAAACAGAGAAAAAAGAGATTATAAGTTGTAAGTTCACAGAAATATTGATGAAAACTTAGGATCTCAGGCTATATCAAAAAATGTAAAATTCAAGATAAAACAATCTTATCAATACACGAGACCGTGATCCACGCACACACGCGTGCGCGCAGTAACATTTGTGTGTGACGCACAGAGGCGCACGCTGCGCTCCAGCCTCATAAAAAGAGCGCACGGCTGCCCAGCCGGTGTGGTGACTTTGGACTCCAGTGCCAGTGATGTTGCAGCGTATCAAGCGTTTTGCATTTTTTTTTTTTTTTTTTTTTTTTTTTTGGATTTTGCATTTTCCGTTTTGCATAAGCGGCCGTTTTGCATCTTTTTGTGTCTGTAGAATGTCTCTCCAGCGCCCAGAGTGAAGTGATATGCCAGAACAGACACCATGGATATATCTCCTGAGATTATTTGGCGTCCTCATAACTTTACATGTGCGATGTTGCTGTTTTTTTCACATCAAAACCAATAGCTTAAATTTTGCATAACTGGATATGGGTTATTTATTTTACCCGACTCGTCCTGTGATCCATCTGTTCTTCTCTGCCGACCCACTGTTTTTTACAGTTTGGAAATTACAGCCTTCATAGTGGACTTTCTGCCCGACACTGCTGGATAACCGATGTGACTTGAACCTGTTACGAAGGATCCTAAAAATATCGCATAAGCTACTTGTGACAAGAGCAAGTTAAAGTTCTTTATTGAAACTGTTAAAACAGCTGGTGCGTGATGTTGCTGCGGTGACTATATTACCACATACATATAAGTAAGTACCACAATATATTTGAGTTGTTTTGTGTTTCTTTTAAATATCTTGCATAAGACTGATTTTATGAACAACTTACTGAATAAATGCAAAAGAAGAGAGCATACAGAAATACAGGGTGTAAGGGATTATATACTCATGGCTCATGGCTATATAAGTTTCTCTCTCTCTCTCTCTCTCTCTCTCTCTCTCTCTCTCTCTCTCTCTCTCTCTCTCTCTCTCTCTCTCTCTCTGTCTCCCTCTTTTAATTTTAATATATATATATTTTTTTCCTTTCTCATCGCCAATGAAAAGATCAGAAACCTTAACCTTTATGGGGAGCATTTCTGCTTCTCCATCCCAGCCCATCAATCTAGTCTTTTACTGAACAAGCCCTATTTCTCATTGGTTTATGGCTTATGGCAGCCCTTTTCTCTGTCTCTCATTCCACACAGACTCCTTGCTGTCTCAGGAGACCATTAACGAAGTTGTCCTTGTTTTCACGGCCACGATGGCAGCTGCCCCAGATGCGGTCTGCCTGTCCGAGCCGGGCAAACTCAACAACAGGAACATCAGCCTCGTCTCTAGCACCAGACCCTGCAACCAGAGCGCCATCAGGACCCCGCCCTATTCCCCTCAAGCCAGCACAGCGTTCGCCACAGCCATCACTTTCATGATGATCCTGACTATTGTGGGAAACATCCTAGTTATCATTGCTGTTCTGACTTCCCGATCCCTCAAGGGCCCCCAGAATCTCTTTTTAGTGTCTCTGGCTGCGGCAGATATTTTAGTGGCCACTCTCATCATCCCTTTCTCCTTGGCTAATGAACTACAGGGCTACTGGGCATTTAGTTCCCTTTGGTGTGAAATTTACCTGGCGCTGGACGTTTTGTTCTGCACATCCTCTATTGTCCACCTGTGTGCAATAGCACTGGACCGTTACCTGTCAATCTCACGGCCTGTCTCCTACGGCGCCAAACGTACTCCTTTACGCATCAAGGCAGCCATTATTGTTGTATGGCTGATTTCTGCAGTAATTTCTTTCCCTCCTCTTCTCTCCCTGGATAAGAGCGATGGAGGTGCCGAGGTATGCGAACTAAACAACGAGCGCTGGTATATTCTGTACTCAACCATTGGCTCGTTTTTTGCCCCATGTGTGATAATGATCCTTGTGTATGTGAGGATCTATCAGATTGCGAAGCAACACACACGCTGCCCACCTGGAGATAAACATAAAGAGGTGGCAGGGAATGCCACAACCCCCAAACCTGCAGTGAGATTAGCTGACCAGTCACAAAAGAATGAAAAGCCAGGAGATCAGACTGGCAACCAAGAAAAAAGCACCCCATCAAAGCGTCCGTCTGGCTTAGATCCCTCCCCGTCATCTCCTCACATCCAGTCGGAGAACACTATCAGCCCAGAGACTCATCCTCCCCTCTCAGGAACTGCTCCAGTCCGTACATCCACCTCCTCCCCCTCAATCCCCCATCAAGACAGCCAACTCTGCCCAGTTGTGCCCTCCCAAGAATCCCATCCCAACAGAGGGGGCAAGCCCCAGACAGATGTGCTTCATGATGACACCTCGATGTCTGGCTCTGAGGCTGACTCAGAGATAGGGCAGAAACGCGCTGTAGGAGAGAATGCCAAAGGGCTAGATGAGGTGAACAAGGCTGATCAGCCGACTGTGGGGTCATCTCAAGGAAAAGGATTCAAAGTTCAGGTTCTAATTTTGGCCCATCGGTGCAAAAACACTGTGGCTACGTCATCTGGCACCAAACTGGTGCCTGAGGGAGCACCCAGGATGTCGGGCACACCCATGTCACGCCGCAAAGCCATGCTGAACAGGGAGAAGCGTTTCACCTTCGTCTTGGCCGTAGTGATGGGAGTGTTTGTGGTCTGCTGGTTCCCCTTCTTTTTCTCTTATTCTCTGCAGGCAGTTTGCCCTGAGAGTTGTACCCTCCCCGACCCCTTGTTTAAATTCTTCTTTTGGATAGGCTACTGCAATTCCTGCCTCAATCCAGTCATATACACTATCTTCAACAAGGATTTCAGGAAGGCCTTCAAGAAGATACTCTGTAGGGACACAAAGGGTACGTTCTTCTAGTATGGATCAAAGGAGGCTGGATTTCTATGTTTTTCGGACAACCTTGGGACAGGAGGATTGTTATGTTAAGATGAAAACTAAAATTTCTTTGATGTATTTGAGGAATTAATTCTCAAATTTCCTTAATTCCCGTTTTGAGGTTGTTAGGTGAGTCAACTTGGTGCACTGAGAAAGAGAGGACTGCAAAAAACCCACAGTCAATACTTTGAATGTGTAACGCTGACTTTTGCGATTACTGTATTTTTCAAGTGGCTGAACCAACTACATTCAATGTTATTTATAAATATAATGTGATTGTGTCTTTAACGACCATAAAGATGAATGATTTCATTTTATTTTGCAGTGACGGCCAATTGCATACAGGGTCTGTGTTTGGTAACTTGAGGAGAACAAACAGAAGGTGTGTGTGCATATGCAGGAGAGTGGGGAGAATTGCTTAAGGGGCTTACTGGAAGAGGATAAATGTCACTAAGTGTCCTTTATCAGAGATAAAACGGGCACACAAGGAACGCAGGTTCAGAGCAAATGCAAGTATTCTTCCCCTCCATCTCTCTTTCTATGTCTTTCTCCTCATCCAAAGCTGTTACACTGGACATGTACAGTATATTATTCCTAGTCAACACACAGAGGGATGAGAAGTGGACTCTTTCTGTGTGATCCCTGGGATGTTACACCTCTCCCTGGGAACTGCTCATTAAAGGACCATACCAGTGATTTTTGAATATCTATCCACTTTGCAAATCATGTAAGGACACTAAAGATTTCACAACATATGACTTGCTTTTCAATTTGAATTTTTGGTTGAAACACCCACCTAATAATGTTCTGCGACTGAGCCACAGAGGCCATCGTCATCACCATTCATAAACCACAGAACTGATAATTGAATGTGTAAAGCAAACGTTCCCCAGGGGACTATTTTCCCTGGCGGAGGGACTGTTTCACTCTGCCCAGTTTCAAGTCATTAAAACACAACAGTTCTGCTGCTTTTAGAAAAACGAATATGGCCGACTTTATTACAGTGATGGAATACTGGTGTGAAGAAAGTTTGAAGTCTCTGGAAGTTCATTTTCATATCATGGTGGAATGAATGGAAGCCAATGGCTGGATACATTTTTAAAAATGACTGCTTTCTTTGGGAAAAGATTAGCAGAAATGTGAAGTATAGTGTACATTTTGTAGATATTAGGTTAAACATATATAATCACTGGTATGGTCTTTAAGGCAATAGCAAGATACCTTCATGGGAAAACTATAACAGGAAAACTGAACAAGAGGCTGCATGAAAGATGGAAACTACAGATATGAATTGAATGTAGTAAAAATATTTGGATGCACTGAGAGCCTAGCTTCCCTGCGTACCCCTCTCCTTCTACCTGTTTACCCATGTAACATTAATTTTCTGTTTTGACGCTCTATTTTCTAAGGGGCCAGTGCATATGTTACGGGTTAGTTGCTGTTGCTCCCCGTTTTATAGTCGCATGTTTAGAAATGTATCCTTTATCACTTCAGAACCAATAAAAACTCACTTGAGTGAAGCAGCTATTACTGTTACCATGTAAAATAGCACTGATGACTTTGACACGTTAATGGACCATACCCGTGATTTCACATGTTGAGCCTAGTATCCACAAAATGTATACACTTCACATTTCTGCTAATCTTTTCCCAAAGCAAGCAGTCGTATTTTAGAACTCCCACATCATTTTTCTTCCCTTTTATCCAGCCACTGGTTTCCATTCATTCCACTACAATGTGAAAATGAACTTTCAGAGACTTCAAACTTTCTTCTATCACCATAATAAAGTTGCCAACATTAGATTTCCTAAAAGCAGCAGCACTGTTGTGTTTTGATGACTTGAAATTGGGCGGAACAGTCCCTCTGCCAGAAAAGTAATAGTCCCCAGGAAAATATTTGCTTTACACATTGAATTATTAGTTCTGTGGTTTATGAATGATGATAACTTTGTTAGCCACTGAAGCTGAAAATTATAAGGTGGGTGTTTCAATCAAAATTTCATATTCGAATCTAGGCTTTTGATTAAATGTTGTCTTTTGTACCCCTGCATCAGTGGCAAAATGGTTTGTTGCAATGTAAAATATTGGTCAGTCGTCAAACTCACTGGTATGGCCCTTTAAATTGTGTTGCAACAAGTCATCTGTTATATCTTCAAAATTTGCTTTGAGAACATTTTGTAGGTCCTAAATAGATTTTCCATCTGTATTTGGAATGCATATGTATAAAATATTGCAAAACTTTGATTTATGTGTTCCGCAGTGTCAAATAAGGAATCAATTTGCTGAGCCTGCATTTGTACAGTATGCTGTATGCTTACAATAAAACCCAATTTTAAGTTTGGAAAAGTATGTCAAAAGGACCACTGACTTGTGCTTTGTATTCAATGCAGTTATCTTATGCTGCTGTTTTGTTGTGTCCCAGTGCTGTGTTTTTGAAAATTATTAATATAAGGGTTGAATAAAGGATGTGGTAAAACTGATAGCAGTTGTTTGTTATTTCAGGGGAGAGTGGGTGGGATTGACAGAGAGCACTTACAGAACAGAGAATAATGGAATCATACAATTTACCATCACTGCTTTTTATCAAAACATTTTTTTTTTTTTTTTTGAGAATGAGCCTTGTCCTTTTTTCCAAGGAGCCTTTGGACAGAAGATGGTATACAGCACACTATTCCGAGATGGAGTCTTAAAAATACCTCAGCTAAAGTCGACCTAAAGTAAGTCATCATGAGTTGTACAATGGTGCTGAGGCAATAAAAGGATCCATTTTATTCTTAAGAGGGTTTCATGCCACCACACATATACACACACAATCTCTCTTTGCCTCCCTTTTAGCTCAAATAAACTTATTAGGATGAAGACACAGGAGATGTGAAAGCAATGAAAAGGAGCCCTCTCAGTGTTTGGTATAATTATTCTAGCTCTTATCAGTACCTGATAAGAGCACAGCTGTGCACAGACCATCGACATCATATTGTCTGCAGAGACTCACTTTGCTGCCTTGTGTTTTTACTCATGATGGTAGCCTCAAAGCTTGATGGCATTAGGGCATTGGAGGTGTTTTAAAATGCCTCTTTTAATATGCGATGTTGTGCCCCTGCTATCACATGTGACAGTGTTTATGTCAGTCAGGATGTGTAGTATTAATTCATGTATCAGCTGGTTAAGGGAGAGATGAACGCCTTATTGCCAGATGTCACATTAAACACAACCAGACTTGACTTGTTTGCTGGGAAATTGCTATTCTGAGGCATCTTAGACAATTCCCTACACAAAACACACAGACACTAATGCTGATGACATGCTGTGAAATATTTTTGCTTGCATTAAGTATTAATGAGAGAATAAGGTGAGAATAAAACATCTCACTAATCACTTTTTTGGGGGGACCATGACAATTTCTGATGATTTCACTCATAGTAAAATTAGCCCTTTGAAACCCAAACAAATTCACTTGATTTCTCTCAAAGATATGGGGGCAAGAGTTCATCCGCAAATTAGCAAAAAATTACTGGAAGATTATGAAAGATTTAGGGGGAAGAAAAACGTAACAAGAAAATTACCAGACAATTATTGGCAGAAATTATTTGCAAACAAGAAATAAATAAATACATGAATACATAAGTACATAAATAAATAATATAATAAATACTACTGCTGCTACTACTTCTACTACTACTACTACTACTAATAATAATAACAATAATAACAATAATAATAATTTTAGAAAAATGCTGGAGAGAAATGTGTCTACATTACAGTTGTAGACATGAGTCTAAATTAACAGGGACATTAAACTATTCCTTGTTTTGCTGAGGACCCCTTGGAAGACCCTCAGAGACCCATGGGGGTCCTTGAACCCCACTCTGAAAACCACTGTTATACAGTGGCTATAACTGTGTCCACTCATTTGTGCCTGTACCTTTTCTTTGTCTATTTTTGCCTCTGCATTTTGGCCATGCTGATTCCACAGAATCAGCCATTCTGTGTGCAAGTGAACAAAATCGCGTGATCACTTGACACACAAAATGATGTGAATAATTTAGACAGATTAGCCTACATAATGCTTGGTCATAAACACTGTGCTTGCACGACTGTAATTAAAGTTGTATGATGTCAAAGATTTTGAGGCAAATCAATCCTATGCACCTTTTTCACAGCAGCCATTTTGACACGAAATAGTAGGTAAACACAGATGCTACTCATGACAGTAATTAAGGGTCTGTTCCACTGAAGTGTAGTGGAGTCTTTCCAGTGAGTCAGCATGGCTACCAGCAGGACTCTGGCTCTGTTAGACCTAAAAGAGACAGAACCTTAATTAATGTCATTAGTAACACCTGTGTTTACCTGCTAGTTCATGTCAAAATGCCTGCGGAGAAAAGGCTCTATTAATTCAAGCGTATGAGTCACAGACATCAAGCCCGTATTTGCAGACTTTTAATTGCTTGTAATTGCCGAATGAGATGTTTAACATATGGAGTGATTTTGAAAGTGTGTCTGTGTGCACTGGACCTGACAGGAGCACAACTCCTACAAAAACGATGAGAGTAAGCTGATATCAAATTCTAAGAAAGTCACTTTGAATAAAAGAATGCATGCAAATATAAACCTTTAGAGAGCCAAATACACACACACACACACACGCACAGTCAGCCACCCACACACCTGTTCAGTCGCTCACCCACCCTTACAGTCACACCTCTGTCTCTCTCTGGCTCTCTCTGGCTCTCTCTCTCTCTCTCTCTCTCTCTCTCTCTCTCTGGCTCTCTCTGGCTCTCTCTCTCTCTCTCTCTCTCTCTCTCTCTCTCTGGCTCTCTCTATCTCTCTCTCTCTCACACACACATACACATAAGCATGTATTGATTAATTTATTAGAACGTGTGCTGTTAATGCAGAGCAAGGTGCCATAGGACAATAAAAGAGCTCTTCTGACAGACTTTAAAGAAACAATTTACGACATTTTATCTAAATTTATGTCAATTTTGCTGCCCTTAATGAAATTATGATTCAACCTAAATCGAGTTCCAAAGTTTATTTATTTATTTATTTATTTATTACATTTACTGTTCCAGTGTCTGGTAGATCTTTACTTGGAAAATACTTTCTTCTTTTTTCACTTTTCCTGGTTTGTTGGTAGAGCAGGAAAAGTGATTGTCACCATGACTGAACAGACAAAGAAAAGAGCAGCAACCACAGAAAGTCAAATGTCAGCCAGATAAAATCTAAGGAGAAAGACGTCTCAGTACTGGACACTCTGTTCGACTGACAGGGGACAGGGCTAATCTTTTCCCAAAGTAAGCGGTCATATTTTAGAGCTCCCATATCATTTTCCTCCCTTTTATTTCCATTCATTCCACTACGATATGAAAATGAACTTTCAGAGATTTCAAACTTTCTTCACTCCAGTCCACATTAGTTTTACTAAAAGCAGCAGCACTGTTGTGTTTTGATGACTTGAAATTGGGAGTAAAACAGTCCCTCCACCATAAAAAAGTCCCTAGGGAAACATTTGCTTTACACAGCCAGTCATCAGTTCTGTGGTTTGTGAATGGTGACGACTTTTTTAGCTACAGAGGCAGAACATTTGAAAACCGATGCATTTTGATTTTACGTTGTGAAATCTTTAGTGCCGCTGCATGATTTGCAAATTGTAGAAAATGGGCCACACATTGCAAATCACTAGTATGGCCCTTAAATGTGAGGCTATTGATCACAGCACAGGGATTACACAGCAATAGCGACTATGGCAGAGAACAGCAAGAATGAGAAAAACAGCAAAAGCTAACATGCAGCGACATCACTTTAAAAACACTGGTGAGCAAAGTCATCGCTTCTTTTCTGTTGCACGTCTTCTTCTTCAGTAGTGGTGGAGGAAGCACAGGATCCAAGGGGCCATTTTGGCAGGTAGGCTTCCCCTACCCACAGTGCTGCATCTCTGGTCTATCCGCCACTGAACACACACACACACACACACACACACACACACACTCACGCACACACACTCACGCACACACATTTTGGCCCCGCACTTTGGAAATGATTACGGTGCCGCTGCTTTATGGATGCCAGTTCCCTCAGGCTAGGTGCCATTTCAAGGCAGAGAGCTCATCAAGAAGAGTGACAGGTGCTGCAGCAGGTAGCAGCTGAGGGGGAAGAGGGTGGAACTACAATCCCTGCTACAAGGTGAAAGGTTTAAGCTCCACATCATTTCAGGGTGGCACACATGATGAATTAGTCTCTGACTCCTCGATACAAGGACTGGTAGAACTAAACCTGAAATGTACTTATGCTGAAGCTGTAAAATGTGCAGCTGAAGATCTCTGAAGGATAGGAGGCTTGTAAAATGAGTTGTGGTGGGCTGAGAAATATTTTAAGGTCTTTTTATGAGAGATTGTGTGTGCGCGTGCGTGCGTGCGTGCGTGCGTGCGTGTGTGTGTGTGTGTGTGTGCATGTGTGTGCGTGTGTGTGTTATAATTCAATTCTCTTTGGTTAAAACAAATAAAGGTGTTCTCCTGTTAGAAAGTGGAAGTCCTGCTCGAGGGTTTGTTGTGACATGGTTAAATGTCAGACCCCATCTCTGTAGAAACTAATAGGAGGAGACTGGACACACACACACACACACACACACACACACACAGAGTCACTCACAAAACAAAAACTCATACATAAACCCAGGGCAATGCTATATGACTTGTCATTCGTTTTTATCTCAATGCCGTTGAAAATAGTCGCCCATTGTGTATATTTGTGTACATTTGCCTTTTTTTTTTTTTTTTTTTTTTAATCTTTTTCTGCTTTGCTGCAGCTTTCCTTTAATCTGTGTATAAGACAGGATTCAGTTTGTTCAGCTGTGGTTCTCAGTAGCTGTACACTAAAAATAACAGTTCCCTGGGGGTTTTTTAAAGACGAGAGGCTCTAAGTGTTTTCTTTTTTCCAGAAAGATTAATTCTCTCTCTCTCTCTCTCTCTCTCTCTCTCTCTCTCTCTCTCTCTCTCTCTCTCTCTCTCTCTCTCACTCACTCCACTACTATTCAATTGCAGGGTTAAGTTGCAGAGATGGAAACAAAACTATCAATAAAGGCTCATTCCAAAACATCAGTACTGTTACCTCTGCTTGTTTTTTTGTTTTTGTTTTTGTTTTGTTTTTTTTAAATTTATATAAATCTTGACATAATTTTCGCTAAATGCGTTTACCAACAACAAAACTGAAATCATCAGGTCAAGCAGAAGAACCTTACACCCTGTGTAGCACATAATTCCAGTGTTGACTCCAGTGTTGTATGAATATTTACATCCGCAGCTGCTTGCAAACTGCCCTGCATGGGTTGCAGTTTATCCTCATGCATTCATGCTGTTGTAAGTCAAGAAGTCTTTCTTGACAATGCATTCTGCTGATGTTGCAGTAATCTTCTGGGGTCAGCTGAGTTCTCCTTACATATACATCTCGTGAGATTTTTTTATGGACATTTTGCAGTTTTGCAGTTTTTCAACTTGCTTGGTTTCATTGCGGTCTCTCAGGTTGGACAGTGTTTGAATATTTCTCTGGTGTGGTGTCTGCTCAGCTGACGAGGCACTTGTCGGTCAGACTTTGACTTAATCTGTATTGTACAAAGAATCCAGAATTGTCCTGACACAGAAATTTAAATTTGGTTTCAATTTGTACACTAAAATAAAACACTTTGACCTTTAACTTACCGTGTCAGCATTTATTTTTTTCATAGTTGAGTAATACTGCACGACGGCAATCTTCTCAACTCAAAAAAAAAAAAAAAAAAAAAAGCATCAACAACAACAAAAAAACAACAACAATTGAGAGTCCTAGTTACAAGTGCATAAATAAAAAAAAGTATGTGAAATACCTGCTCAATATTTATTTAAAGTGCAATACTGTCAAAGATCTTCATCAGGAATTAAGAGGACAATAGGAATACAATACATTTATATACAAAGGGTAAGGCTAGAGTCAGCCGATCAGCCAGGGGTCACAATCAGATACCCCTAAAGACAAATTAGATCAGAAACAGTTAAAGTACAGGTAAAGAAACATCATACAATAAATAGACTACTATTATTATGAAAATGAAAATGAATGGGGCTAAGTTGAGGCATATAGATCTGGCTCAAATATGGGAAAATCTCCCTTCAATATCAGTGCATGATAGAAAAAGACAAATCTGGGTAAATAGAAAATAGCCCGACAAATGGGCTGGGCCTGGCCAGAGTGGACTGGGACACATGCAACCCACTGGCCTTCATTTTGTGGTCTCCAGGTGAATTTGAATCTGAAAATTTGAACAGAAATGACCGACTTTCACTCTTATTTAATATAAGGGTCGCTGCTTTCATTTTGGCCACTGGGAGGGAGCCGTGCAGGACTAAGGACTTAGCCAACTCAAGAATATTCTGTAATCATAGTTGAGCCAGTGGTTCACATTTTTGATACTCCTAATTCGTACAGCCCTTATGTTTACTAAGCTGTTGTGCAAGAGTTGTTCCATGTGTGCTGATACACAGTATAACAGCACTCTGGTGTTTTATTGTAATGTTTCTGCTTACACGAACAAACTTTGCACCGCATCGGCACAGAGATGGACACATTTAAAATGAATGCAGTTAAATTACGACCGATGATAAAAAGATGACATGTGGGAGGACAGAAGGGTTGAAACCAGAGGTTGCTTTCTTACAGTGACCAGACATCCGGGATTGTCCTGGTTTCAAGCTGGGTGTCCCGAGTCCCGACAAATATCTATAAAATGCCAGAATGTGCTGGTTTTCAGCATACACTACCAAATTATCAAACATGAACATATTATACACCAAATATGTTCAGCATTTTTAAATCTATTGGTGCCAGATTTTAAGCAATCTGACCTCTACTTTCAACGCTACGACCCTCAGAAGCTGGTGAGATTAGCCGACAGAGAAGTCAGGCACTTAGCTGGCAGCCTGCACTTGCACATACAGACATTTTTTTTTTTTTTTTAATTTCAAAAACATATCTGACAATCAGTACATTTCATATTACACCAATGCAATCCTTGTTTTGTGTTTACTAGAGTAATTATTCAGTTTTCAGATAAACTAGGTTTTGGCAAATTTTGGCAGACAAAACAATTTGTTTGTCTGTTGTGGTGCTGTCCATGGTGCTGAAATGTATGTTCAGTAGGTGTGCTCAGAGATAATCGTCCTCCATCCTGATGAAAATGCCTTTTTATGGTGCATGCATAAGCTCATATGAGTCTTGATTTTGGGGTTTGACAATATGGTTGCCCTACGCTTTCTTCATTCTTTGCCCCCACTGTTGACTGGCTGCCTCCCAGGCTGTGGTTTTGGTTATGGTTAGGATCAGGGTCAGGAATCTTTGCTTTACAGGCAGTTGTTGGCAGAGTCAAAAAATGGATTAAATCATAATCTGTTGTGTCTTATTACCATTATTTGATGAAATATGTTGTTTGTAGAACTGTTGTTTAAAAGCAACATCACACTCAAGGTCGTGCTGTTAAACTGAATTTCATCATGACTGTGATTCAGTCATGGGCACGAGGCCGCAGACTGAAATAATGCCTAAACATTGCGTCCCCTACTCTTTTCCGTGACTGGATCACGAGTTGAACTGTATAGGTCATTATAACTTCAACATTATTTACATGGAAAATTAGCCTCAACAGTCTGATTTGTTTGTGAATGTGATCATTCATGTGAGCATCATTTAATTATGAAAGTCCTGGTAGCAGCAGCTATGCCATACTGATATTACAGACTGCAAGTACATGAGTTGCATGAAATAAAAACAATGTGGATGTTTTTGAGAAAAATAGGCTAATGTTTGAACATTGCTGTGGTAACAAATTTCACCATTTTATTAGCTGCAGAAAACACCAGGTTTATGAGCTACTGTTAAAATAAATAAATTAAATATTCAATTATTATTTATTTATTATGAAATTATTTTATTATTGTTTGTTTATTAATTTTTTTTACAGAAGTTAAAAAAAAAAAAAATCTAAACCACAGAGCAGTCCTTTTTAGGAATCCAAATGACAAACATGGTGGAAAATGTGACATACATTGTGGAAGAAGCGCATGATCACTAACTACATAAGTAGTTTGAATACGTCAGCTGTCCTTCATACCAGTCAAATCACAACATGTATGCATTGTTGTCTATAATTTGCCGCATCATGCCTGAGCAAATCTGCACTAAAATGAACTAACTTTGTTAGGCAGTTGGCAGTATGCAGACATTGCACAGTCCCATTAAAAAGTCAACAAGTGGTGAAGCATAATCATGTCACTGGCCAACATGCCTCCTTAGGCCACGACTTCCATCAGTCTTTCACTAAAACAGCAGGAAACAGAGGCCACAGTGGTGCAGATAACATTTTATCTGCCTTCATCATTTTTTGACTACAGACACACATCCTCATATAGAGGAAGATCTAAGTTATGCTAATACTTTTCTAACTGTGATAAGCAGATTAAAAATGTGAAATATGCTGAAGTACCCTATATGAACTACAGTGTATTTGCCTGTAAAATGTCCTCTAAAATCCTGGGGGTTGGCCTCAAATATAACATGTCGAACTTTCAAACTCTAAAACTGACTGTATGGATTATAATGACTTGGTATAAAGCAGAAACACTTTTCCTCCAGCTCAGTCCTCTGGCATGTGGAATTATCTGATGCTCATTCTATACGAATATAAAGAGATATCAGCAGCTGAAATGTATTTCTTGTTGACAAAGCTTCTCTCAAAAAAAAAAAAAGATAGTAAAGCACAAAGTAAAAGCATTAGCATCGACTCATCCCATTACATGGAGAGGGGGAGGTGAACAAGTCAGAGAAAGAGGCGAGAAAGGGAAAAGAGAGGTGAGATATGGGGGAGTCAGCAGTGAAAAAAGAGTGAAAATTAGACAAGAAGAAGAGGATAAAAGGTAGGTGGTACCGTGTGTATTTAGGTATAATAGATCAAATGAATAAACAAATAAATGAAACAGAGGGGGTGAGGAAGGCCAGGATCAGCTGGAACCTTTTTTTTCTAAACCTTTTTGTTTTCAGTTGAGAGACTCACAAATATTTTGCATGAAATGGACTCCCACAAAATGTAAAAACATAGTTAAAATAGCAAATTTGCCAGGTTTGACTGCTGATTTACTGAGGTGGTGTGACAGAGTTTAGCATCTAATCAGTGCTGACAGGGCCAGGATGCTGTGTGATTCTCCTAAGTTTTTTGGAAATGTTGGGGGTAGGGAGGTAACCCAGTCACCTCTAACATCTGAGTGAAGTTTCAGAGTAAATATTTCACGTTATGTGTCATACATCTGAAAAACGAAGTGAGACGAAAAAGCATGCAGAGTAGGCAATTTCACTCTAAACTGAGGAGCACTTATCACACTTACACCAATTATGTGTGTGAATTTATTCGCAGGAGAAAAAAGAGTTTCTGGTTTGGCTTCATGTTCACGGGAGGGCACCTTTATCACATTCAGTTCTGAGAATCCTCCCGTGGTTTTCTGAGCAGCTGAGCAGACGCAGCATCGGGGAACCGGTTTGACTCAACTGCATTATGCACAATATGGCTTTGACTTCTTTCCTCTCATCTTTACTCTTTCCTCTCCGCTGTTAGTTTTGTGGAGTACGACTATGACTAAACACTTTTGGCAGGACGAAAATGAGACAAAAATAAAACCAAAACAAACCTTTGTTGACAAAAACTACGACTAAATATAATGACATTTTTGTCAACACATAAAAAAAAGAGATGAAAATGCCAAGAATAGATGAATGAAATCGCAGCTGCTGACCTCAGAGTGGAAGAAACCAGATATATGGGCAAACTTTACTTTTGATATTATGTGAGTATAAAAACAAAAGCTAGATACAGAATACAAGAAGCTGTGATGAGGAATGTAGATTAATCGATGCATTTGACAATAATTTAATGAGGGATTTACAGAAAAAAAACTGACAAATGATTCAGAAGAATTAGAGTAAACTCAGTTTTCACTGAGTACGACCGTGGTAGCCGCTGCCTCGCCTTGCCTCTGATCAGTTTCGGATACAACAGGCACTGTCAGACAAATGATTCACTCACAAGGAAGATAAGTGTGATTTAAATATGCCACCATTAGAGTACGGCCCACGCTTGGCTCTGGAGAACTCCCACATTGTGTGAGTCTCTCCTATGGGACCTTACGTGGGTGCCATTAATTTTGCCTCATCAAGGACGGCCATTGTGCAGCTGTCGTTGTATCATTTAAAGCAGGCAACGCGCTGCAGGAGCCATAATGGTGCCATCACATACCTGACTGACTCTTGACGGTACATCAGATGCAGCCATTTGCTCTTTGGGGCGTGATATAAAAAGTCATGCACAGAAGAGCAAGGTATGTCCCATTTCCCTATACACACACAGCCAAACACACGCAAAACTTGAATTATAAGGTAAAATGTACATTAGGGACAAAATGATACTCATTTTTCAAGGCTGATATCGATTATTAGTAATCAAAGACACTGATAACTGATATTGAGCGCTGATATTCATTTGCAGCAAATTTGAAAATTGCACTGTCAAAATTTACAGTATTAGAAATGCCAACACAAACCTTTTTCTGAATTAATAAATGTTTAATTAACATTATTACATCAGTAAAAAAAAAAAAAAAAGAAAGTTACCAGAAAATTAGACAAAAAATAGCACCAACGTCAGGTTTCTTGTGAATAAATCCACTGAATAAATGTTGTAAAACTTAAACAAAAATCAGAACCATTTGGCCCTTAAGGCAAGCAAGTAAGGGCCTTACACTACAACACAGAGTTTTTGTCTTATCTGTATAAGTAAATTAAACACAAATCCAAAAAAGAAAAAGGAACGGAAAATTGTAACCACATTATTGGAGATGTTGCCCCACCCAATCTCTTTTGTACTGCTCTCTTTCAGAGGGACTGTGTCTTAACGGTTTTCATATCAGCCATCATGTAAATCAAAATTTCAATACCAGTTACTGGAAAATTTGTAATATCGGGCCCAATAATTGGCCGGGATTGTAATTGTTTGGTCCTTAGTGGACATGCATGCATGTGGTGAAGAGGACGGGGGATTTCAGCTGAAACTGTAAAGCAGTAAAAGACGCTGAGATGGCTGTTTGCTCTCTCACCCATGAGGAACAGACTTTAGTGAGTAGCAAATGAGGAGAGGCACTATGTGGTAGCCATGGTTTTAGATTTGTGTACACCCTGCTCTCTCTCTCTCTCTCTCTCTCTCATAATTTACCAGCTTCCCCATAGACCCTTTCTCCAACAAAAGACAGCAATCACAGGTTAGACGCAGCAACTCAAACTGTAGCCTTCTTCCCTCAGTTTGGCCTGAGTGCTTTGAACCAGAAAAATACTTTCTCGCCACTTGCATTTGTCTTCTTTATTGTCTCCACTTTCACATTACAGTTTAATCCAGTTAATGTTTCAGTTGAAGAAATGGAGTTTTCGTTTAAGAACTCAGCGAGACCACAGTAGATAGTATAGTGGATGGTGGCAATAAATTAGGGATTTCCACAGTTATATGACAGACGGATTCATATTTGCATACAAATTATATCAGTTGTTTATTATGTCTAGAGTATGGTGGTCTAATAATTTATTTATGTAATGCACATGTTTCTAAATCACTCTTCTGCATGTATTAGCATCTACTTAAGAAAAAATTGTGTTTATGTGTGTGTGTGTGTTAATACAGATGGTGAGGGTGTGAAAGAGAGAAAGCGACAGTGATAGAATTTTAAAGATCGGGAAAAAATGTGTATTCTCTTCGGAGAAACCCTCGAAACACAGCACCTCTTCGCTCAGGATGTGTCGTGCCATCATCTAAGAGAGAAATCAACTCTGTAGTCCCCTATTCAAACTTTAACCCATAAGAATATGTGCTGTTTTTTTTTTTTTTTCAAA
The DNA here is from genome assembly GCF_902150065.1 of Myripristis murdjan. Lineage (NCBI taxonomy): Eukaryota > Metazoa > Chordata > Actinopteri > Holocentriformes > Holocentridae > Myripristis > Myripristis murdjan. The sequence continues at coordinate 17,647,756 of NC_043991.1, forward strand.
TTATTTTTATAATCATCACTGTTATTATTCCGTCATGTTATTTGAAGAATCAATAATTTGCCATATGCCATCCTTAAATAAATTTAACATTATCATCATTTTCTTGACTTTTATTATTGTTATTTATTGCACGACTATGTTGAATACTCAATTCTGATTGGTCAATGGATCTGGCAGGCATTATGACATTTTGTCATGAAATAGCAGGGTAAATACAGGTGTTACTAATGCCTTTAATTAAAGGTCTGTTCCTTTCCAAGTGTACCATTTAGCCAACATGAACAACAGCTGGATCCTGGCCGTGTTAGACCAAAATGGAACTGGATCTTATTGTCACTTATGAAGCTTATTGACAGGTTACCTGCTATTTCATGTCAAAATGGCTGCTGTGCGAAGGGTCTATTGAAGCATTCTGTCGTTTTTTTTTTTTTTTTTATCTCAGCTACAAAAGCTACCTTGAAACACAAACCCAGTGGCATCGCCTAATCTTGGAAAAAATATTTTGTTGCATGTTGTTTGCTTTTACTACCGTCATGTAATAAGTGGGTTAATCCTCCCTGAGGTTGTATGTTTTTGAAAATGAATAAGCCAAACCTCGGCTGCGTCGGTTATTATTTTTCACCAGACCAGTGCGTTATGGCTTATCCCTTATTCATGCTGCTATTGGTATAAGTATTTACTTACAGTAATTGCTTATTAAGTTTGTGTTGGTATGAAACACTAAATTGCACTTATAGCATTAGCGGTAATTGAATTTAACTGCGAGAAAGAGGCAGAAAAAAGAAGGTATAGAATGAAATACGGTGTTGTGTTTTAAGACAGGAGTGTAATTTTTCATCTTAGTTTAGATTTATCTCAGTTACACAAGTTAAAGCTCTTGTACTAACATGAGAACAACAGTGGATACACGGAACATCCTCACCATTGTCCTTCATTCAGCTTTCACTGCTTCATTGTATTTTAAGTCGATGAGGTGGTTGAGCTTTTCCCCCTCCATCTCCTCAGATTTCTATTGTTCTTGTGTCCTCCTTTTGGCCAAGAGGTGAGGGAGGCATGTGCTTTTTTCACATCTGCCCTCCTTTTCACTCAATCTCCCCATCCCTCATCGTTTGTCCTTCTCCTTTTGTCTTTTCTCGTCCCTTCCCAGCTGCAGAGATCTATCATTTTCCCTGTGTATGTCCTATATCCCCTCAGAGCACCCGTCCTCTTTCCAACCACTCATGTACTTGTTTCCGCTTTCTCGCCCTCCACCTTCCTCCAACGCCTAAGAGTACAACTCTTATGTGTGTGCTCTATTTTTACATGGTAATCCATTCAATGTCACATTACACCTCCACCAGCTATAGCCCATAAAATGAAATGAAAATAAAGCTTGATTTTGCACAGTTATGGCTTTAAATGGATGCCCCCTGGGAGTGACTCATGATATTTGCACAGGATCATGCATATATATTTGATAAAACAACAAAGATGAGGGACACATAGCTAATATCTCCTTGCATTATTAAAGCACTGAACAACAACGTGCAATAATATAAAACGGTGAGAGAAATGCAGGAAATGAGGCAAAACTCTGATTACACGGGAATTGCCCCTTCATGGCATACGTTCATTAGTCACTGTTAATGCAAATGATAGGATTTGAAATGCCAAATAAATTTCAGCACCATTTTTATGCTAATTATGAAAGGGTCAGCATTTCAAAATGAACATGCCAGGCAAGAGGTAGATGACACAGAAATTTATATTCAAAAAATTAAAAACAATATAACCTCCACAGGAAACCAGCAGAGCAGAGAAGAGCTCTGCTGCTGTACTACCATACTGATCCAGACAGGTCCATATGCAGTGTTACTCTAAAGTAACTGCTCACTGTCTCAGGAACGGAGTGAGAAAACCACTGGGACAGTTCTAATGTTATGTGTATAAATAAATGAGAATGAAGAAAAAGCAAAGCAAGAGTATATAAATAAATGATCAATTTGATGAAAATTTGTTTTGGCCATGAATACAAAAAGCACTTTTACTGGCAACAGTGTCTAACCTGGTTTCTGACTCATAATCCTATGTAATGGTGAAAAACTAATGCCAAGTGCATTATTTAATGTGCAGAGAAAAGATTGGAATTTTATATCATTGAGATGTAGCCATATAATCAAATCTATCACAAGGCTTAATTTCCATGATTTCTTTTTTCAATCTGAGTGATTCAATAATCGTTTGAATCCACCAAAATCATTGGACTTTGGTTATGTTATTGCCCTGTCTGTTTGTTTGATTGTCCATTTTAGCAGGATATCTTAAAAATTGATTTTTTCTTGCAGATTGGTCAAAAGGGGGCAATTGTAAAAAGGCATAATGCTGCGTTCACAGCCTCATCTGATGCATGGGATAATTTGGAAGCTCCCACTTCTTGGTTTGTGAAAAAACAGCATTGCATTTATGAGCTTTGTTGTTGCCATGAGCTTCATAAAAGGACAAGTTCTAACTAACCACACTGGAAAACAAAGCATTTGGGGACTACATATATCAAGCATGACTTTATGGTTGATTTTTTTTTGTTTGTTTTGTTTTGTTTTGTTTGTTCATGGGGCAGGAAAGAGCTGATCATGCCTATTGGCCTAAATGGGGCATGGCAGTGTGTGTAGCCTCTCACAACAAGGTGCATTACGGCTAAATGGATTCACAAAACACGGCAACATTTTGTGGAAAGTTTGGTCATGAGCTATGGCAGAACAAATTAACTTTTCATGATGACTGGACAAAATGGGGCCTGGCAGTGGGCGTGGCCTATCATGAAAAGATGCTCCAGCAGCAGAGATGCTCCTCATCTATAACACACACAACTGTTTAATGTTTGAATTTATTAAATAATAAATCACTTGCAAATAAAGGCATGAAAATTAAGAACTGACAAAAACTGGTCAACTGTGTGATGTGGAAATGGCATATCTTGACAATTGCATAGTGTTAGTATAAGTATGCACTCACTGAGTACCATCTTTCTAGTTTGTGACTGAATGATCACTAGAGCCCTCTCTCTAACCACTAATTGATCCATTAGTGTACCAACCCTGCAACTGCACTTTGTCATTCAGACAAACTACTTCCAAATAATTTGCAAAATTTTTTTCAATCATAGAAATTACGTAATCCATAACCTCGTCATAGTGCTGTGCTGTGTGTTCTGCTGTATGTAATCTGGGCACCACAGAACTATAAAATGCAATCATGGTATTAGGTTTAAGACTGTGGGAAAGCAAAGCACAAAGCTGACAGAAGCGGCTGTAGGAAAAATCTTCAAGTTTATATAACAGAACAGCAGCAATTCTCACGGAGCAACTTTGATTATTAATGAGACTCGATTTCTTTCAACACAGAATCAAAAGATTCTCAAGTTACCCTGAACGAGATGATACAGTATTTATGCATATTTAAATTGATGGTAAATATCCAAAGGCCAAGAGTGAAGCAGTTGGGGTGCAGTCAGAGGGTATTATCCCACAACTTCTAAGCAATTCAAAGTTATTTTTAAGTTTATGTCCAAATGAGATTCCTCTCAGGCAGATCTAGTTCTGAGACTCGTGTAGGAACCCCAGTGAGGCACAAAATTACTAATGTAACTTGCTGACAGCTGTGGTTGAGACAGCCAGATCATTTTCTTGTCATCATGGCAATATGTAGACCTACATGAATACACACATACACACACACACACATACACTCACACACTTTATACATAGTGCCTGGGAATTGTGTGCAGTGGACCAATGACCAGATTTGTTCTGTATTTGTATGCACAGGCGGGTCGCAAATGAAAGGAAAAAAATAAGCATTAAGTGTCCTAGGAAGGTGTTGAACCACCACAAGCCACCAGAACAGCTTTAGTGCTACTTAGCATAGATTCTCCAAGTCTCTGGAGGGATGGAGCTCCATTCTTCTGGAAAAAAAATAGTCCCTTGATTTTATGGTCGTGGAGAGGCTAAGGTCTCCCATAAGTGTTGAGTGTGAAGGCCATAGCATCATGATTTACAGCATTTTCATCCTAATCAAACCGTTCAGTGAGCCCTGGTGCCCTGTGGTCTCCTCCAGGATGTAGCCGTGTCATCACAGGATGAAGGTGATCAGTCAGAATCACTTCGTACTGATTTGCAGTGAGCCCTCCCTCCAAGTGGTCAAGTGGGCAATGCCTCCCACAGAGCCAGCGGACCCCCTCACTTCACGGGTCCGGCATTCAGGCCTGTAATGTTCTCTTGGTAGTCTTGTCCACATCTGACCGCATCTCTTTTTTGCACATCTCCATAGACCAGAGACACTTAGCTCTCAGATGTGCATTAGTGTTTACGGTCTTTACACACTGCAGCCCTACTGTAATATGTAGATTTCCCTCTGTTTGTGCAGGTTCTTTGGGAAGAACTTGTTCCATCCCTCCAGTAGACTGCCTGAGACTTGGACAGTCTTTGTCAAGGAGCTCTGAGGCTGCTCTGGTGGCCCGACACCTTACAAAACTCTTTATGTTGGTTTTCCTTTTATTTGTCACCCGTCTATATGTATGCATGCATTTGTTTATGTGAGCTAGGCAGGAAAAACAATCACGACAGAGTTGTCTGACTGTTTGTGAGAGTCTACTTGCTATTTTATGACAGAGAGAGATGCTCATTGCTTACTATCCTAACACTGATCAGGGGGAAGAGTTGAAGAGACAGATTCAAAGATTATTACTTAAGCATTACAGAGAATCTGTTTCCAGAAGCGTATTACCTTAGCCACAGGTCTTCATCATTACACAGATCATAATGTGGTGGAGAGATTGCCAAACCATAGCACCTCAGCGGTGCCCACACCACTGAGTTGAGTTAGAGGGCAATATTCCTCCTGCAGCTGAGTGTATGTGAGCGGAGAAGGGAATGTGTGAATGAATGAAGATGAGAGCACAATATTCACTCAGCATGAAAAATGACCAGAAATATCCATTCATTACTTAAAGTGCTGACCTAGCAGAGGCGTTAAGCGAAGAAAATCACCGAGGAACAGTTTCAATCTCTCTTTATCTCTCTAGCGGGCTCTGCCTTTATCTTTCTCATCTCCACAATTTATCTCTCTCCCACTCCTACTTCCTCTTGAGTTGTACTTTCTCCATAGTGATCATTTTTCTTTGTTTCTTTAATAATGTACGGTAATATAACAGTTCCTGCTCTTTCTTCTTTCTACTGCACTGTCCATCTCCTCATGGAGCTTATTCCTTCCCCTTTTCTCTTTAGAAAGGTTGGTCAGTTATCGTTACAGTCTTTTCCTGAGAAAACTGAATGTGCTTTCACAAGGAGCTGAAGGTACCGTTTTGATGTTGTTCTCTTAGACGCATCATCAGTATACTTCTATTGTATTCTTCTGTTCTTCTGTTGTTGTTAAAAATGCCCCAAGAGTCCTTACTCGTATCATTTTTATGCAGTGCAATGACACTCTTACACTTATTTCATTTTTATTGCTCGTTTTATAGAACTTCCCAGTGTTTCCTCATTGTTCTTTGGCTGAAGAAATTCAGATGGCTGCCATGGAAATAATCACTGGTTTGGTGCATGATCTCATGATTGTGTATTCTGAGTCAATCATTTAAAATTTACCTTCCACCCATAACCATTCTCTGTTTCATATAGTATAAACTATAAACTATAAACCAAATTTTATGTAACAATTTTAAAGACCCATACCACCATTTTTGCATGTTTAGTCTAATATCTACAAAATGTATTTACTTGCACATAGTATTTTAAATCTCAGATATCATTCCTTTGTATTCCTGTGTTCCACTGGTTTACATTCATTCCACTACAATATGAAAATAAACTTTCAGAGACTTCTAACTTTCTTAACACCAGTTTTCCATCACTGTAATAAAGTTGTCCACATTAGTTTTCCTAAAAGCAACGGCACTGTTGTGTTTTGATGACTTGAAATTGGGCAGAGTGAAACAGTCTCTCCATTGTACAATAGTCCCTGGGGAAACGTTTGCTTTACACAGCCAATTATCAGCTCTGTGATTTATGACGATATTGTTACCCACAGAAGCAGAACATTACAAAATGACTGTTTCAACCAAAAATTCAAATGTGGAGATCAAGGGATATTGATCTTTAGTATCATCCACTTGCACTTCTCAGAATGTTTTGTTGCAATGTTAAATGTGGGTAAATTGTAATAAATAGGCCATTCAAAATTACAGGTACGGTATTTCAGTGATGTTTAGTAAAACAAGAACACAAAAATAATAAAAGATACAATGTAAAAGAAAATAATCAGTTAAAACAAATACAGTTAATTAAAAATAAATAAAATAATCATACTAATAATAATTAATAAAAGACACAAGATACAAAGACAACTCAATAAACAGAGGCTGAATAATTTATGATTATGACTGACCAAAGGTTACTTAAGAGTCATCTTTAGGGAGCTTTGTAAGGCATTTTTAGGAAGTTGTAGCATAAAAACTAAAAGCATCTTCCAAGCTCAGTACAAACTTGAGGAACCTGCAGAGAAAGTCAGTCATTAGATCAAGTTTGATGTGCTCCAGAGGGCCAGATCAGCATAAATGAAATGTAAGAAGGCAGCTTCCAGATAAGGGCCTTATGAATAAACAAATACATATGTCTGCCCCGTCTCTCAGACTAAGACCACCCAACTTTTTCGTGAAGGATGCAATGATGAGTGCTATAAACATCACCGATAATAAACCTGAGAGCAGAATGATAAACAGCATCCAGGAGTTTAATAGTAGAGACAGAGGCGTGCCTAGAAATCACATCACCGTAGTCCATAACAAAGAGAAAAACAGCTACAACAATCCTTTTCCAACTAACCCTGGGAAAATAAGTTCTGTTTCTAAAGAAAACCAAGTTTTTGTCAAGACATTCTTCAGGTGCACATCCCTAATGCAAACAATGGGACAATGAGCTCTAATTCCCAAATCAAAAATACCACTTGTAGTGATTTTGTCACTCCTATAAGAAAAAAAATTAAACCAATTAGAGTAGATCTTAGTGAGTTCTACAGATTAGGACTGGTGAGCTCTTTGATCAGTTGAGATAAATTGAGGCTAGATCAAACCTCCTTTAAATAATAAGAAGCAGCAGTGAACTAGTCAATGTTAAAATCTCCCAAGACACTTTCCAAGTAAGTGTACCGGGAGAGTAAATCTGCCAAATAGTCAATGGACCTAACAGGAGCTGAAGGAGGTCTGAATCCCAATCACAATAACAGAATTATTAGACCCACAATTTATCTTTAAGGCAATAAATTCAAAAACTTGGGCACAGTAACAGCATGTAAAATACAAGAAGAAAAGCAGGATTTGACATTTATGGCCACTCCACCACCCCCTCCAAATTCTGTAATTTCTAAAGAGATTACAATCATTTATGGCCACCTCCAAATCACTGATGCGACTCTTAAGCCTTGTTTCTGAGAGAACCAGAATATCTGGATCTGCTTGAGAGACGAACACATTCAAGTGATCAAGTTTCTGATGCTGGAGTTGGCTTCTAATATTTAGGTGAATCAACCCTAAACCCTTCCTATTTTTACACAAGTGGGGATTGTCTAGGCAAAATGGATTGGAGCTGTTTAGGCAATTATTTTGTGGGGAAGCAAAATTACAGGATTGGAGCTCGGAGATGTAGCTGGCACAGATTCAGGATTATGAGGGGAATAGCAGACAAGACCATGATTTGGCAAACGGTTCTCAGATGGGGAGTGGAGCAGTGGTGTGAGCACGGGCCGGCAGGGGATGTGAATGAGATTGGATGGTGTGATCATCAGGGGGAGAGAGATGGCTTGCTAGGTGCCCATTCCTCCTGCTGCTAGTTACAACAGGAATGCAACAGGAATGCTTAACATCACACAAAAAGCCAGCAGGACGCTCAGTGTTATAAAACAGGCTTTTAAATTAAAAACAGTCATGCTGTGGTGTGCGTAAAAAATAATGAATAGCTATAAAACGGGTAAAATTAGAAACTAACGGTTTGATTTCCTTCATATTTAGGTGCAGACTGTCCAGTTTGTAGAAGTCCTGCCTAGTCCACAAGTAATCAGAATTGCTAATAAAATTATATCCTGCTGCTGAGCAGAAATTTTGCAGCCGCTAGTGGAGGCTAAACAGGCGACTAAAAGGTTCAACACTCTTTGACAGAGTGGGGATGGGCCAGACAATGCACAGCATTTTCCAAAGCTCTTGATTGGACAGCACAGTGATTTAATGTCCTGGTGCAGGTTGGCTGATTGTCTGGACATGACATCATTAACACCTGTGTGGACAATTACAGTGTGGACTGAGGGGTGAAGATGAATAAGTGTGGGAGTGAGTTCAATAAAATCCTCAACCTTTCCACCACGGATACAGTGTGTGATTGCGGACATGAACTTTGCGAATCTTATGAGATTTCAGGTGCACAGCTACTCCGATTGGTGTAAATTGCAAGGTGTAAAGGGAGCTTGCGGGCAATAGCGGTAGCCAATCTCAGTGAGGTCAGGGACAGTGTGTCACGACCGGGGGACCGGAGACAAGCAGAGAGTAGCTGAGGTGGTAGCTGGCTTGGCTGTGCTGGGTGATAAGCCACGGCATTTGCTCCAGGGGCAAGCAGCTTGTGGAGATGAAGTGAAGGAGTTGATGGAGGACTAGGAACCAGGGCCGGAGCACTTCCTAGACCGGGGCTGTGGACTCTTACACCATCCTACTATGGTAGTGAGCTCGGGAAGCAGTGAGGAGGGCATGTTGTCTGCTAACTCCTGGAGCGATGTAAAGACATTGGAGCATGGTAGATCTTCCGTGATGTCATGTTCACCAGATCCATGCGGCTCAAAGAGGGGGAAATTCTTCAGTGATTACCTTTCGCAACTGAGCCCCAGGAGGCAGCTGCTCCAAGGCTGGTGGAAGGCTCCCAGCATGATCTGGAGCCCCACCATTAGGCGCTTCTAGGGAGGCCAAGTCGTCTTGGAGTGGTAACTGTCGCTAGAGGAGATTGTTTACAAAAGCTGAAACGGAACTGAGTTCAAGATTTCATCAGTTGAGGACATTATTGATGAGGCCCGATGAGGAATCAGCTGGAACTTGCACAGTCCTCACAACTGGATAGAGAGGTGGGTGAGGAAATGTGTGAAAGTGCTCAAAATCCGGTTGAAAATGACCATCCAGAAAAATAGCTTGACTGAGCTGAGCTTGCGCTCAGCTTGATGTCCAATGACTAAAATCTTTTACACAGTTAAAAGATATAGTTAAGAACAATCGGGATCTAAAACAATTATTGACTTAAAAGTGGTTTAAAACCATATTTAAAGTCAGTCCATGACAGAGCTCTTGATAGGTTTATCATAATTTGCTCTAACCTCATAAATTACTTTAATTCCAGCAGTTTAAATGCAGCATTCCTGAAGCTATTCATTCCACTTTTAACTACAGTCACATGTAAAGCAGGCTCTGTGTATAAAATGCAAGGAATTGTGGCATATGTAGCAGCCGACAATACACAGTGGTACACTTTCATTTAATTACCTTGGTTTTAGAGAGAAGGGCACTGGCTGCTATTTTGGTGGCTTTGAAAGAGCAGCATTGCTCCACTAATAGAGACATCTTTATTGTGTGCTGGACTCTCTATGTGCAAAGGCTGAGACTTATTACTGTGAAGTTTTGGATGACCCATTGTCATCAGTACCCCAGTCATTTCCTAGTGGTTGACTGCTGCCTCTCTAGTTTATTGTTGCAGAAGTTCTGACACACAATATGCTTGAATTCTTCGAAGAATTTCTTAAAAAAAAAAAAAAAAAGCCTCAAATTGCCTAGTGATCTGCTCTTAAATTGCATTTATTCTTCTACTGAATGCTTTGTAGCATGCACCATACCTGTCACTATGGCATCCCTCAGAATGGATCGGATCTACCCTTTAATGATGCTTCCTGCTCTTCCTTCGCCGAATAATAATTCTTAAGTTTGCACAACTGTACCAAGGGTCCCACTTGCACGGTAGTCATTTGTATTTCTCCATTCCCCAGAAAAACTACACTGCCAACTCTTCTCAGCAAGACAGTAATTCAAGCATAGCTGCATGACACTCTTGTCTGAGAGTCCCTGCACAAGTGCTTTTCAGATTATCAGTTCATCAGGAGAGTTTCATTTACTTTTAGACAGGCAAGATTATAGGCTACGAACTGAAAATGAATTTGGTCTAGATTAAAGTAGGGAGATAATATGCAAGACATGCTAATAAGACTAATGCCATCAGTGCTGTCAGGAACTCAGAGTGCACTGTGTTTCTGTGTGTCCCATATTTGGAGAAGTAATAATTATTATTGTTAATTCAACTTCAAGTCACACACAGCTATATCAATAATATAATTATAATAAACTTTATTTCTATAGCACCTTTCAAAACCAGTTCAAGGTGCTTCACAGAACACATCACCATACAATATATTGTAGGTGCAGAGATCAAAGAAATACAATGTCATACACATAAAATGAAATAAAAATCGTGATCTCAAGAAGTGGTAAAACATAGACAGATACAAAAAAATAAAGCTATAAAAAGAAATAAAAAAATTTAATAAAAGAACACAATTAAATTATACAAAAACCGATGTGTACAGGTGGGTTTTAAAAGCTTTTTAATCTGAGGCACTGACTCCGCTGAAAAGGCAATTAAATTTAACTTCTTCCACAGTGTTGAGCTAAAAAAAAAAAAAAAAAGAAGAAGAAGAAGAAGAAGAAGAAAAGAAATGTAATGAAAGCTATTAAAAACTAAAGTGACATGGATTATAACAGTGGAAAATGCACAGCTAAATGCTTCTTGTTAGGGACATAATCATATGGATTAGGCATAGAAATGAGCTCTGTAAAATATTACAGCTAAATGAGATATGGCTTTAAAGGGATATTTTATCCTTGTTTGAGAAAGTTGTAGAGCCTGAGTTTGATTCATTAACTTAACCCCTACACAGACACACGCACACACACACACACACACACACACACGAGAGTGCAGATTGGGCTGCATATTTTTGTCCAAACCCGACCTGAGCCGTCCTTCATCACTAGGTTAGATTGTCCACTGGAAACAGGCTACGTGATGCCTTCAGCGTCATCACGTAAACTCCAGCACTATACAGGAGGTTGCTCAGGACAGACAGTAAGTTCATCATTTTTCACTGAAATGACGCCGATGTGACTGAACCCAAACATAATTCCTAAATTTTTGTTTGAACCTGGCTCAACCCATCGGGTCCCAATAAGTCCCTTAACATTGGCTTCTCTGAGTTTGTATGTGTGTGTGTGTGTGTGTGTGTGTGTTTGTGTGCCAGGTATTACTTATTGTGGGGATGTAAATATGTTTACACAGTCATATTGTGGGGACTCGCCTCCCTTATGGCAACAAAAAGCAAGTCCCCTTAGCAAAAATCATTAATTTTAGAGTGGAGAGTTGATTTAAAGGTAAGCTAACTTGGGGTTTAGGTTAAGGTTAAGGTAAGCGTTAGGGAGGTTGTGGTTAGGGTTAAGGTAAAGGTAAATCTCCAGGAAATGAGTGTATGTCAATGTAATGTCCTCTGAAGTGGAAACTCGACTGTGTGTGTGTGTGTGTGTGTGTGTGTGTGTGTGTGTGTGTGTGTGTGTGTGTGTGTGTGTGTGTGTGTTTGTGTGTGTGTGTGTGTGTGCTGACTTGAGTATTGCTGACATCTTATCAAAAATGACTCGAGTTGGAAACCAAACACAACGTGTAATTTCCGATTCTCTTGCTCAAATTCAATATTTAGTCAACTAAGCAACACTTTCTTCTTCTGCTCAATTCCTTAAAAAAAAAAAAAGAAATTGAAGTGATTGACAGCATGGATTTTTGGTGAAGAAAATGTAATGAAAAGATTACCGGGGTTAGACTAAGGTTGGTAGCCACTGTAGCTCATCAGCCTGGGGCAATAATAAAGAGGGAAGGGAGGAGAGAGAGGGGGATCAGATCAATACCTGCCTGATAGGCAAAACTGTGAGGCAGAAAGTGAAGGACAAAGAACAGTAAGGTGGTATCTGGGGGAAAAGGACAAGAGGTGTGTGCACACTTCACACAGATGTCAGTCATTATTACATCTATAGGGACGGATCAGGGGTGGTGGTGCAAGGAGGCTGAGGCATAAAGGTTGTGAGGGAGAAATAACGAGTGGAGGAAATTTACAATCAAAACACCAATATATCAACAGCACGACTTTCTCCCTCTGTGCTTTTGTGTGCTCTGTAACGGTGTCCTGACTTCACCTGCATGAGTCGCGAATGTTGTCATCATCTCCCTGTGATGAAACGAAGGGAGGTGTGTCTGTCTGCCTCTCAGCATATTACAAATCTTGTTGGAAAAAGGCCACCCTCCTGTTAACGCATATATTACAGATATTCCATTTATTCATGGCTTTTCTGTGGCCTCACACATGCTGTCACCCAAGGGATGGAAGCAAAAAAGTCATTTTAAATCAAGACGTGCAATGGTGGACAGGCCTATTGTGCTTTCATGGCCCTTCTCACTCTCCAGAGGAAATAAGGTATATAAATGTAAAGGTAGATGTGGAAAAAAATGAATTGCTAGACAGAGTCTACTGCCCCATTCTTCCATGCCTCTTCTTTTCTTTGCTGTTTCTTTGGACATCATTGCAGAAAGTGTACCCAGGAGAGACAGTGAGATCAGTAGAGAAGCAGAAAAAATATAACAGAAATTTGTTCAGCAATCAGTGACATTGTTGTCTGTCTTTATCATTAAGCTGTCTCTCCGTTCCCTTTCCATCGAGGTGTTATGTCTGTCACAAGGTATTGAGTTGTGCGTGCGTGGAAATCTACACCTCAGCATTCAAGCAGGCAAAGTGTGAATGAGCCTCTAGACTCTTACTAATCTACTGCGTGACTGAATTCATCCTGCTTTTTTTTTTTTTTTTTTTTTTTTTTTAACAATAACACCCAATCTTAAAGAGCCCATTCCACAACACAACTTCCTTTTTTCCAAAAGCCAGAGAAGAAGCAGGGTTTAGGATGATACATCTTCTGAGTTTCATTTCACTCAGTCTTGGACCCAGGAGGAGACAGACATGAAAGATGTATGTGCAGTACAGTAAGACATGTATCCCCGTTTTCCCTCTGGAAGTCTCTTGTTATGTTTCAGTGAATCTATGGCAATGAGTGAACTAGGACATTTTCCTCAGCCTGCTTATCTTGTGACATAAGATCAGGCTCAACCAGCTCACAGGCTCATTCATCTAATCTAATGACATATCATGTGCCTGTCTGTGCAGCAAAAACACAACCCAACAAAAACAGTGTTTAAAAATAGAGAGGGTTGATCTATGTCTGTGTAGACGGGTGAGCAGTGGAAGAGTTGCCACTGAAATTCATGTAAGAGATTGAAATGTGTAGTTCATATCTCCATTTGTTATATATTTATTTATTAACATGTATTTGGTATTTGTTAATCAGCTTGATACGCCTGACAAATCCGAACAAATTCTTGTTACAAAGATGCTGGGGGGATTGTTTTGTGCTGAAAGATAGATAAATGCTGTTGTGAACACAGGATGCTGTGATAAGGCAGTAGAATGAACAAACACACACAAAAAAGCTGACAATAAATAAGAGTAATGAATGCTAAAACTACAACGCTGGCAATACTGTGACAGAGGCAGAAATACAAGCAGTGGAGCAGGATGGACACATCAGGTAAAGTACGATAACAACTAATACATATGCAAATAACGAGCAGCAGGTTACATCTGGGAGGCATCTGACATAGTTAAGACAGGCAGACAGATGTAGAAACAAACAGTCAAAACAGGTAGACACAAATAAATAAATAAATGAACTATGTAACTATGTAGTAGTAAAAAGAAGCCCAAGTTTGGTCCTGTTGCCTTTATCATGAGATTGTACGATAGAGGGGCATAAATTTGTCATGTAAAGAAATAATTTAATGCAAATTGTGGTTTGCCATTGGGCTTTCTGTTTTCTGGAATACTTCTAAAACAGCATGTATTTGACATTGGTGTACAATATTTCTTTAAAATCTGTATTGTCTGTCTGTCCTGCACATTAATAAAGCAAAAGGAATGTAGACCAAAAATCATGCATTTTCCAAAGGTGTACATGGACCAAAGTAGACTCAACTTGAGATTTACATGTGTAACAGGATGCCAATTAGAATGAAAAAGAAAACCCTTATATGTCCAAATTTAACAATAGCCAATAGCAGTTTGGCTATTGTTGAAGGGTGGCCACTGTTTTACACAACTGGTGGCACTTGCTGGTAAACTGGCTGGATTTTAATGCATCAATCACTTCAGTAACAAAGAGCCAGTTTTCTAAAAATGTAAGAAAAAAAAACTGTGGAGCATGTGCGAAGGGTGGGGCATCGAAAGAGAACACAGGTGGTCACAATCAGTCATCCAGCAGCCTCAAGTATCATCCTTAGCATTTGTGTTGGAGAAATAGACAGTGTTATCAGGAATTTGCTCTCACTCATCACCAAAATTGAAAAGACACTTAATGTTCATCTTGGCTGAGACCAAGCACCAGCTGGATCCCACAGCCACTGGTTTGAGCTGTTCATTTGCTGGCTGCTGCTGGAAGGGATCCAGACAGGCCCACACCATCAGTGTTTTCATACTGATGGTCTTAAATCTGATTGCTTGGCTATAGCTGTGTTTTTGTGCCACTAATATAAATAGTATTGGCCTATCTGTAAACTGTAAGTGACATTAATATGCTGATGATGCTATTACTTACAGTGCAACTCCCCATGCTGGTCAAGCCTTTTCTCATCATATTCAGCTTTTACTGTTTTACAAAAAAAGATTTTAAATTAGGACTAAATGTGAGCAAAATCACTGAACAGGTTCCCTTAGTGCAGAAGAAATTTAGGTTTAGTCAACATAGTATTTTGTATTTGCACTCATATATTTGTACCAATATGCATAACTGGCAGCAGACCCAGTAGTCTAGGCTTTATTAAATATGCCTTTAGGCTAAATGGTATCCTGTCTCTGTACTGCTGTATAGTTCCACCTTGGCCATTGCCATAACACACACATTTCATGGCGTATCTGTCAACATCTTAGAATACATGTACAGTACAGTATACTCTACTGAAATACATATTTTGATGGTTTTTACTATTACTTAATTAACTAAATGCCAGAAATACGTAGTTAGGTAGTTTCTAGCATGTTGTAAATAGTACCACTGTATTCGTCATCCTTGAAAATGTAGGATTAGCCACCAGGATCAAGATCCTAGGTGGTCTAGAACCTGAGTTACAGGTAAAATCACAGCAGGTGGCAGCCATTTTGAAAAATGGTTGCCATGGTTACCACGGGACAAATCTGCGATGGCCCTATAGCCAAAAATTATCCTTAGGGCACGCTCTAACAGTGTGCCAAGAGTCAGGATGTGCTTGAATCTTTCTAATAACCACTTTAATGCATTCATTTGGCCAAACTTGTATGGAAAACTGTGTTCATTTGTCTCTTTATGATGAGCACTTCAAAAGTTATGCTATTCTCTTTTTTTCTATTTCGGGTTTGGTTAGGATATGTGTAAGAAAGGGTTCAAAATGAACCCCATGGGACATTACTTCAGCCTGGTCCCTGGCAAAATCTTAAAGTGCACCCTTCAAGGATTGAGAAAAAATAATTGGCAAGAAAAATCCACCCAAAATATTTAGTAAACAGAGAAATATAGATGTGATCTGACAATTTCCGCCTAGTTTTTTGTAGTTTTTGTCCTGAAATGGAGTCAAAATGTGCTCAAATCTTAATAATAACCATTTTAATGGATTCCCTGGGTCCACAATGTATGGAAAATGTGTTCATGTGTCCCTGTAGCATGTGTAGTTAAAAAGTTATGCTACTCTCTATTTTTTTTCCATTTTCAGGTTTTGTACCACGGTTTTGTAAGAAAGGGTTAAAAATGAACCCCATGGGACGTTATTTCAGCCTGGTACCTGGCAGAATTTTAAAATACACCCTTCAAGGATTTCGAAAAATCAGGTCCCGATAAAAAAAAAAAAAAAAAAAACCCTATGCACGTGGACCCCCCTTTCCATCTAGACTACAGTGGAAAGTTACAGAAAGCACCCTTCTCCCCCTGTAAAGTATGATTAAACATAAATATTTGAAATGAAGAAGGTGGGAACCAGTTGTGAACCCTATTTTTTCCCACTGTTTTTCATGGAAACATAAACATCCATATATATGGTTTCTCCTGTCAACTGTGCATGAAATATTGTTTATATGTAGGCTACCATATAGACAATCAGTAATACTGAACACATAAGTAAACACAAATGTGTTTACCTCTGTGTCCTGCCTGTGTGTCTATCTATGGTCTGTACCTTTTTTCCATTAGGATGGATCAGCTTTTCCCATCAGTTGTCCCCCTGTCCATCCTGTCGTGGTCCCTCTGTCTGCTCCAGTGCTGACCCTCTGTCTGGTCCATTAGTTGAGGATATGTTGGCTGCCCTGCTGTTATATTATTTATGGAAGGTCAAGGTCAGCCTATCCTGCCCTGTTAGTGAGAGGCAACAGACAGCATACAGTGTCCAGAAGAGAGCCCACCAGATCCTTGACGTGGACATGCTCTACTTGATGGACAACCTGCTTCACCAGCTCAAATTCACACTGATCCTGTTTCAGGAAGCTAGTGTAAAGATATCACTGTAATGACTATATTGGTGACTATAATACGCTAAGCTGAAGCAATCAGCTATTCACCATAATCTATTGCAAATGTGGCTGTTGTTACAGAAACACTGATGTACCAGATTGGACTGTCTTTTTGTTTCTGTTCTGTCTCATTCAATAAAAATATGCATGTAACATTCAGGTCATCCACTTTCCGCTGGAGCAGACCCTTGGCAACAGGCCAGCACAGTTAGTGAAACAGCTGAGGGAGAACCACAGCAAAGAGTGGCTGCAGTGTATGTGGCAATTGCCTCAGGGCATGCTTGAACTTTGACAGTGTGTGAGCAGGACACCCTGAGCAGGGTGGATCACATCAAAGCCAGCATTATCTCCAGTTTTGGCTCAATCCACAAAAGGGAGGAAGAGCGGCCATCTGGTAGGGCTGTCACCATATCATATTTTCACTACACTATTACTGCGGCCAAAAGAATTTATGAAAACATCACAATATCTGTCAAAAATTTTAAAAATAAGTAATGCTATAAGTCAAATTCATCCTTAACTTTGTTGTGTGTTTTGTCTCATTTTTGGCAAATGTGTTGCACTCAAAATATGAGCTTAGGGATGTAGAGAGAGATTCTGGATGGAATGGTTTCCTAACATTTTTCATTCTCATACACATTGTGGATGTGAATGAATGCCATGTATCAATGGCAGAGGCAGCGTGCAGGATGTCAAGCTGCCTATCTTGTTCTGTGGTCAGGGGGTTCCATGTCTTGCTCAAGGGCACTTTGACAAACTCTCTGTAGGAGCTGGGGATCAAACCAGGAACCCTCTGTTTACCAGATGACAGCTCAACCTCTTGAGCCACTGTAACAGCTGTCACCACTGTAACCAGGGCCACCACTCCCTAAACACACAACACACACTGTGCATAGGGATTTTAGCCATATTTCGGATTTTAGGGTGGCAGAAAAAGTAAAACATTCAAATATCCATAATGCCGTGTACTATAGACAATTCCAACCATCTCCCCCCTCCAATAAATGAGCGATAAATGGGGACATGTTCTGCTACAAAGTCCAAGACACCTGTTAGCCCCAAAACACTTCCTGGAATCTGCCTAAATTCAGTAAACTCCACAACTTCCAACGTCATTACATGCTTTTTACATGGTCCTTGGTGGACCATTTTACCTATCTGGTGGAGGATGTGTTGGAGCTTGCAGAAAAAAAAAAGTTTAACCCTATAAAGCCATTTGTATCATATATGATACACGTTATCAAATAACACATTCCGTTTTCAGTTTAATCAATACTTGAAAATACTGTTGTATACCTTTGGACACATTTTGTTATAGGACTAAATAAAGGGTTCAATTAAAAAAAAAAAAAATGGAATTTTCTGCCAATTCTTTCATAGTTCAGGCTTTATAGGGTTAAGAATACTGACACAAGCCTGAATGTAGCTGAACCCAAATGCAGATCAGGCAGGCAGGTATGGTGAAAAACATGAATTTATTGTTACACTGGGAAGGTGAAGAGAAGGCAGACTCAGGTGAAATGATCTGGCTGGCTGGTGTAGTTGAAGGCTTTGTGGCAGAGTAAAAAATTCAGTGATCCGGCAGGGCCTGGTGGCTGGTGCAGGGTTTAAATAACAGACTAGTAATGGCCTGATGACTGGCAGTTGTGCTGATTTGGATGCCTCTCAGGTGTGCAGGGAGAGGGAGACAAGGATATACCCAAACCACACACACAAGGAAGGCCAAGGTGGAAAATCCTAGGCCAGACAGGGATCATGACAAATACTCAGTACCTCATTCACTTTTTGACATATGATGTAGATAAAGATGATGCTGCCCTTACTAGAAACATCAACAGGATCCATTCCAGCAGCTGGGCTCAAGTGAAAAAAATAAAAAGCCCTGCGATGTAGACAGGAACTACTGAACTAGGGTTAAGTGGATGGAGTTCTCCTTTAGTACTTTTTCTGAAACCTAATGGGTTTGTGTGTCTTTTTACTGATTTTGGAAACTGAACAGGGTTACAAAAAGTGATGCTTATCCGAGGAATGAAAAATATAATGACTATGCTGGGCTTGCTTGGTTTGAATCCAAGGCTGATCTTTTGACAAAATGGTAGCAGTTACCATTATCAGAGAGAATGCAGGATGTGTCTGCATTTGCCATTCCTGATACTCTGCATTGATGCAAGGCCCTCTCATTTGATGTGAAAAAAATTCCTCTGCCAATTTCCAGTGGTTAATGAAAATGATAACCTAATGGATCATATTATTATCTGCACAGATAAAACAATTGTCTATGTAATTGTCTGTGTTGTTCACATAACAGAGAGCAAGGCAGCCAACCTACAATGTAAAAATAAGCTAAACCCTTGGCATACTATTTCCCCCATTGTTTAACATGTGGGTCTCCAAGCATGGCCAGCTTACTGATTGTTATTACTAATGTCACTGTAACACCATCACTACACGTCTCGTTTTTACCTGAGGTGTTCATGTGCCAACCAGGTCCTACTGCTTCAGCTTGATAGCTTCTCTCACATATCGTGTTCTTTGTGTCAGCAAGAGCAGCACTCACCACCTTCAGACTAAAACATGTAGTGGCCACTTCTGTATTGAAGTATGTGAGTGAAAACCTCTCAGACTCCACATCAAAAAATCCACTGGGGCACAGGAAAAGATTTTTGGGAAATCACATCAGACAAAGTCTTGAGCCAAATGATCCAGTGCACCCTCAACACCCATAGGGCATGCCAAGCCTGTTTGGCCGCTGACCCCATCATCTAATCCAGATCATCACAAATTGTGATCAGTACCTCTCTTCACCTGAGTGTCCAGAACACCTCAGGTTCAGTGGAATGATTACTAAATCTATCCTTGACCTCTGGCCAGTGACTCTCCAACACTACACACTTCTGAATAGGGTGGCAAATACGCACCCGCCACCCACCCACTCTGAATTTTCTTCCACGGGATATACCAAGAGAGAGAGTTGACGCCATAAATGCCATAGTGTAGAAGAAAGTGTATGGCAAAAGGATGAAAGAGGACAAGACCAAGACATGATAATGTAGGGTTTGCTTTGGTGAATTAATGACTAGGGGGCGGCCAAATGCATTTTAGTCAGGAAAGACTATTGTGAAGATAAACGAGAGACTTGCTGAGTGAGAAAACATTTATTAAGCAAATAAGAATTGATTGATAGGCTCTCATGAATGGGATTCGAAAGGGGGAGATGGTGATAATGATCCCTTGAGAAAGCCTGATATCCTTCCCTTACAGCTTCTGCTTTGATGGTGGTGGGGAAGTGGGGAGGCGAGCAACATGTCAGATCTGAAAGATAGCACAAACATGAATGAATGATGTATATGTAAGACAAAGTGACAACTAGGTGAGTGGGAGGCAGAGGTTCTGATTGGATCTCAGCAAAGTGAGCAGAACGGCATTCAAGCTGATTGGCTTCCTCAGAGGCTGCCTTAGACAGAAGTGGCTTAAAAGGAACAGAGCAAGAATCTTGAGTGAGGCTGTGGGAAAATGGAGCAGAAGGTCACAGGAAGAGAAGAGCCCATGCAGGACAGAGGTGCTCATGACAGACTAATAATGTGAGGGAGAGGCTGAGTGATGCAAGTAGTCCTCCTGACTAAACTCACATTTAAAACTACACAAATCCACGAGTCACCCAGCAGGCACAGAAATGCTTGTTGTAAAAGTAATGTAAAGATAGTCATTGAAAAAAAAAGTGGCTGGTAAAAAAAATGTGAGTGGCTGTAAAATTTAGACATCCACCAGACATTGTGGTAGGTGGAGCAAGAACTTAATTTGCCATCCTGCTTATGAATGTCCCTGTGTTCAAACACAGTGTTTGTCTGTGTAGTCTATGACTTGCACAGACATCTATCAAGAAAACACCACTCAAGTTTAGATAAATCAGATTGTTCAGGTTTCTCAGGTTTCTCTATCAGTTTCCTTGTGAATATAGAAATCCCCATGTAAAACAGGGTCCAGTCTGTCCATCTGTCTGTCCATCCGTCTGTCTATCTATCTGTCACTTTACAATTTCAGTGTAGGTGTTAGTGTAAGCTGTAGTGTGCTACACTGGTGTGCCTATTTGTATCTCTGTGAAGGAGAATCTATACACACACTGAAGTGATGGCTGAAACAAGATGTTTTAATTCCAATTAATGCAGAACACATAAAAACAGAAGCAATATTGTCTTCACTGAAACAGAGAATACACTATTTCACACACTAACGGTGTTCAAAGCAATGTTTTGGTAAATTTCTCACCGTGAAATTAGAGACATTGTGCACTCTGAATAGTTTGGGGAAGAACTGGGAGAATCAGAACAGATTTGCAAACCTCCTCAGTTCCAGCCAATTGAAGCGAGAATACAACCTGCATCATGTTGTCTTCACTCAGAAATTAACTTGTAAAATACAGAAGCAACACAAAGCGTCTTGGTGGAGCAATCACAGACTTTGCAGGCTCGACTCGACTTTCATGACTTTCAGAGAAGTGCACATCAGCTACGGTGGCAGCCTCTGCAGGCTGCGCAGGGGCCACAGACACCAACATCAGAGCTACGATGGCATTTTGATGTAGAACTATAAAATGACCTTTCGGTAAATGTTTAACAGTGCAGATGAGAGATGAGAGACAGCTTGCTTTTCTCTTTGCTTGAGAAGAACAGGATAAGACACAACACTAATGAGAGATAATGATAAGACGAGGGAAAATGTATACATGGAAATGATATATAATAATAATAGCAAAAAACGACCAACAAAAGAAAATATTGCGATACAAGTATATTCAAGACATAGGACATAGTACAAATATTTACAGGTATCACGTCATCTCATGATAATCATCATCAATCATATAAAATATAAGTGACTGTTTATTTAGGGACAACTGGGATGCTAAGCATTTCAGCATATAAAAACAATGGGCTAAATGTTTTTTCTGGTTTCTATTAGTTCTGCATTAAATGTTCTAAATGGTCCGCGTTGCCCTTGGGGCAGCACATAGAATAGTCACTTCATTAAATATATCACAAATTCTCATCCATGACACCAGCCTGCCTGCTGTGTGAGTGTGTTTTTGTTTATTTTCAGCATTTTTAGTGATTGAGTGGCGTTTTTTTTGTTTTGTTTTGTTTTGTTTTTGGTGTATGTCTCCCTCACTCTCCCACTGCCTGCCCGTCTGCCACTCAGCACACCTTGTCGAATCAACAATCTATGCATCTGCCAGCCATTAGCTCATCACCGCCTGCACTATAAGAACCTGCAGCAACATCCAGTCCCTGCCTGATCACTGTGCCTCATGTCATCAAGGCATGTTTCAGACATTTTTTACATTTTTATGTGTCATTCTGTCTGCTTGTCTGCAAGTCAGTTTGCATTTTGCTTTGTTCTGCTCCTCTGTCTACATTTTGCACTGCCAGCCAGCTCACTTTGTTAGCTCATCAAGTCCGCCAGTCAGCTCACTCAACCTGGACTTACCTGATAGGATTCTCCTACCGCCATCAAAACCTGCATTCCAGCCAGCCTTCATACTTTCAACCTCTCATTATTCAATAAAATCTTTTGTATTCCCTTACCCTCCTGCCTGGTCTGCATTTGGGTTCAGCGTGCATACTTGACAGCATCATCAAGCTACAATGAACCAGCACACCTCGATTCAGTCCTCCAAGCCATCTCCAATCAGGGGACAATCCTTGGTCAGTATAGCCCAGCTCTGCAGAACGCCATGGAAAGTCTCTGCAAGCTTTGGGGAAACTTTTCCACAATCCAGGATGAGCTAAACCTGTCTGTAAGCTGTTCACCTCTAACAACCGCTCCCGCTCACAGGCTGCAAGTGAACCATGGGTCCCTGCACCGAGAGAGGCATGCTCAAAGGTTAACATCACCTTCTTTGTGGGACTGTTATGCAATCTCCACATGTTCCCATAATTCTTGGACAAACAAAACCCCCATATTGACTGGTCCTCTCTAAAAGGTATCAGCTGGAGTCTTCCTTATTATTTACCTGTGTTCTGGTTTGACCCAGTCTGTATCCTGCCAGTTTTCCTGTCCTGAGACCCCTAATGAGTCCTTGGTTCCACTATAGTACCACGACCTTCACGCAGTATTCAGTAAGCAACAAACCACATCCTTGCCACATGGTTGCCCTACTGAGTTGTGCACCTTTTACTAGCAGTCATCTCTACAACCTTTTCAAGCTAGAATGGGAGGCGATGGAGAGGTACATAAAGACTCCTTGGCTGCAGGAAACATCTGCCTGTCTGTCTCACCCTTTGGCTTTGGTTACATGTATACATTTCTCATGAACCCCGGGAGCCACTGTGTTCACTAAATTTGACCTTCATAATGCGTACCACATCACCCACATCCATGAAGGGGATGAATGGAAGATGGGCCACTTTGAATACCTTGTCCAAAACTCAAAAATGCCCCTGCTTTCTTGCAGAACCTGGTAAATGATGCCCAGACAGTTTCAGTGGACCCCCATCCTTATTCAGCTGGCCCAGTCGAAGACGCTGGTCGTGGAAGTGGAGGCCCTGGACGTTGGGTCACAGAGCTCCTCAGGAGATGGTAAGCCACATCCATGAGCCATGTGCTTACAAAATATTTCCTATTGCCTCCACAGCTAGAGAGGTTTAAGGGAGTGATATAAAAAACAGATCACATACTCAATCCCCAAGTAACATCTGAATTATTAATGGTTAGGTGAATTGAGCTTGAGCTAGAGAGACAAGGGTCTGGCAAGTCCCATAGTTATTCACTAGCTTGACTGCAGAGTTGACTCCAGATTTTCACTTATTCAGAGAGGTTGACAGATCAGATCTTTCTATTTTTCACTTATCTTCACTTGTTCACTCTTGTGTACTCATGTATTCATGTAACATACACCAATGCCCTCTAACAGAGAAATGTATTTCGGCAGGCAATCAGTTTTTACTGTGCTGAAAACTTATGGAAAAGTAAACTGGCATGAATTCACGCTCTCATTCACAAATCTCCAGACCTCAAAAGAGCAAGAGCTTAGAGGAAAGCAGAATGAGAGACAACCTGACAGAGTATCAGACCTCTTGGCAATATGATAGAGGCCAATACAAATTCTGCCAGTGAAATGCTGCTGCCAAATTTAATAAGCGTTGTTGAAGATTAATATATTTTATGCAGGGCGATGCCTCCTGCTCAGCCACACATATATAACAAGGAGAGATAGAGGTATTCACTTCTAGAAAAATTAACAATCCTTCAACTAACCATTAATAAATGATCTTTTATTGTATGCATTGTATTTCTCATCTTTGGCAGCCCTTTTGGAGCTGATCACTCTCTGAGAAACAAACTCCCTTACACAGGTGTGTGTGTGTGTGTGTGTGTGGTGCATGTGTGTGTGCACATGTAGTTGCCCCTCCGCACTGCTAACCCTTTGCTGCAAGGTCAGTATTATGAGCCATAATATCCCTATTGATTGTCTTAATATATTCCCACATTACTGTATGATTTAGTCGCAAATGACTATGAAACACATTTTATAGCAATAATTCATACTTGGCTACATACAAGGTTCAGCTTTATTTTAACTAAAACTTGGTTTGTGAAGGTACAGATGCAGAATGAAATGCATGTATATGATAAGCATATGTCATAATGGTCGAATTGGATGTTTCTGTAAGAACTGCATTTTTCAGCAATCAGATGGCAAGCAGTCGTGCTCAACTCCAAGACTGTTTAGGCCCCAGTATGCAGAAATACACAATTTTAGAATCGGCCAAAATTAGTTGTACCATATGCAACAAACTGCTTGGTTTTGCTCCATATTGCATGGGACTGGCATAAGGTGGGCATGTCTGCAAAATGGGAGAGCCATGGTTACTCATAAAACCCATTTTCATTCAGATATCTTGAGGTCTGAGGTCAAGGGACCCCTATGAAAATAACCATTCCAGTTTTTCCCTTGCTAAAATTTAGCCTAACTTTGGTGTATAATTTATTCCCCTTGCCGCCAACCTACCATGACATGCTTACTATTTGGGGGATAAAATCCGCCTCTGAGTTGAAAGCATCACTGCGCCTTGTCTTCCCACAGGTGTAGCAGACAAAGGGGATGTTGAGTTGTGCTCCGAATTATGTAAAACTAATTTACCACTAATTAGGTTGTTCCACCTCAGTAACTTGTTTTGTTTGCTTGCCCACGTAAGCCAGGCTTTACAGTTGGACAAGGAAAATATCTAGGAATAAGGAAATATCTGGATCAATTAATAGGAAATATCTACACTCAAAAAGTTCAGTTAGTTACTTATAACACTTTAATAACTATTTTGTTTGCAGTTATTGTTGATTTAATTCCAGTTGTTGTTGTTGACCCTGCCTGGCTCCCTAACCAGCCAGCCATTCAGTCTGTCTCTTGTTCCTGAATTTGGGTCCTGCCTAGTCTTCGTGTGACAGTTTAAAAGATCAAATCCAAAAAAATGCAAGTTGCTACCTCATTTTTCTTTATGTGTGCATTAATGTGAGCCCAATACTCCCTTTCAGAGACAAGATCCTTACAAGAACAAGAGTGTCACCTAAATATACTACTCCGTGGTTAATGATGACTGGTTATTCAAATGAATGAAAAGAGCACTCAACATTCTAAAAGTGCATTAGCAGGTTACATATATATATGTACACACAGAAAATGACAATCATTTCCATAATATCTGTTTATCCCAATAATGCTTTAATGCTGAGGACCTATGTGACACAGCAGAGGGCAGGCCTTAAAACAGCAACATTCTTCAGCGCTTACAGCGACATTCGCTGT
Source organism: Myripristis murdjan (assembly GCF_902150065.1). Lineage (NCBI taxonomy): Eukaryota > Metazoa > Chordata > Actinopteri > Holocentriformes > Holocentridae > Myripristis > Myripristis murdjan. Next base: position 17,673,281 of record NC_043991.1, read on the forward strand.
AGCAGAGAATTGAAAACAAAGGATTGCTGCCTAATAAGAAAACCTACAACTCCACTATGGTTTCACAAAACTAACCCTAACTCCTTAAGTGTCGTACACAACATTTTTTGTGGAAAAAATGTGAAAATGCTTGCATTTAAACTTTGTTCAAACCGCTGGTGAGACCTAAGACACCAGACACATTCTGAGACACCTTAACTGCACAGGTGTGTTATGGGCCCAATTCATCTCTAGTGGGAGGTGTCCGCTTGATCATCTCAATGAAGAGCACAACTCATACATCCAGCCCTGTAACATTTAGATTAGGTTGCTACTGATGGTGCTGCCTGTATGATGCCACTGAGCATTTATAACTGCACAGCCTGCTCTTCTTTATCATCCCAATTTGTGGGTTAGTATATATCATTCTTTTGACATCTGAATTAGGCTAGTGTAATGAATGCTTATCTTGGATTATGGCACAAAGGATTTCAACACTAAAGCCTGTGTACTGGTAGATATGGAACTGAAATAATACAAACAAATAGTGTCTGCATAATTATTTCTAAAATATCAGTATATATGCATGGTGGGGAAATAAAAGTTCACTTAATAACATTTCACCAAAGTGATGGAGCAAGCAATACACCAAAGTATATATATATATTTTTTTATATTTTCAGTTTTGATAGATATTTTCCAGTTCATTGCAGACATATGAAATTGTGGTATTTCTACTAGTTAGATGTGGGATGTGTCTGTTGATTGTTTGCAGGATATCCTAAAAAGTTAAGAACGGATTTGCATGAAACTTGGTGGGAAGGTTGATCAGGTATCAAGGAAGAATCAATTATTTTTTCACACAAATTAGCTAAAGGTGGATGTGGCTGTGGGTGTGATTCACTTTTGGTGAATATCATGTGGAATTGGCATATCTTGACCATTGCATAGTGTTGGGGGTATGTGCTCTTCTGAGTGCTTTTTTTTCTAGTTCTTGGTAATTTAGTTGTTCACCCTTTTAGCTGCAGAGAGCATTAGCAGGCCATGTGGATTCACAGGAGCTCAGTGGATTTCTCTGCTCCTTGTAGAGATAAAAGTAACGGTGCCCCATCTGTTCAGTTTATATGAGGGCCACCAGTAAAATTACTTTAACTGGTTTTTGCTCAGAGATGATCTAGGTAAGGCATTACCCGCTGTGCAGCTCCAGCTTTATTGCCCCTATCTATCTGTTCCCATACTTGGAGTGGAGGTCTGTAGGACAGAATTAAAGATCATCAGCAAGTTGTCCTTGCCATGTTTACAGAATCTAATTATCTGTGGCTCCAGTCTGCCTCAACAGACCAATGAAATGCCCATTAGAGTCAGGCAATAAAAAACAGTAGGGTAAGGCTGGGATTAGACACAATGGACAAATGGCACTTGCTTGACAGTTTTTCTGTTTTTATATGTTCAAATGTTATGCTCTCTTTTTAACAAGAAGGCATATGTAACCGGTTCATGGAAAGATGGTTGAGTATGTACTGCACTGCTTTTGTAATGTTTTGATAAAGAATGTTAATAGAGAGATTAGGTACTGTCTATGGGCCATGGAAAAACTTTCTAAATGTTAGGTGATCAGTGAAACAGAGGATAAATTTAAATTCAAGAATATAGGTAAACATATTGCAAGCTTGTTAGCATGTTGGTATACAATTCTTGCCGTTTTTGCAAGAAAAATCTACATTGATGTCTTGTGTTGTTTCTGTGTTGCAGTGCAGCGACTGTACCTCCTTGGTGTTATCACCAAAATCACAGCTGTAGTTCCTCAAAGGATGCTGATTGGTCCAGCCATTTTGTGGTCGGACCAACTCTTTGGTTTAAGAGAGGCCAGATGGTTTCGCGAGTCAAAACTATGTGAACTTGCTAGCTCAGCTGTTTATTTCATTCAAGTGTTTTGTTTAGTAGTATAACTGGTGCTATCAGCCATCATCTTCATCCAAAGCTTCTCTGAAACTGCACATTCTTCAAGTGCAACATACAAGAGCATCCAGTTAAAAATACTAAAATCACTTGCTCCAAGCCGCGCGCGCACACATACACACACACACACACATACATATATACAATCTTTGCTGGTTTCTATAGCAAACCATATTTTCTTTGATCACCCAGGATTTTTGGTTCCCCAAAGCAAGCTTAATCAATCCTTAAACTCCAAGTTGCATGTGTTGTCAGAGTTAGCTGGATTATGAGTTTTAATTGCACCCCTTTCTTGAACTCATTTGCGGATATGACTGTGCCTCTCTCAATCTAATTCACTGAGTGGCTGCCAGATTAGGTGCCACATTTTAACAAGCGTCTGATCTTCCATTTAGTAAAGGGAACAAATACACGCAGGGATACTTTGGAATTAATTTCTATCAAAAGAGATCAAAATGAATATTGTATCATTTGTGTCTAACTTCTGAGATTCTGGCTGTACACCCTAAACCTCTGAGGAGCACTGAACCAGTCCACATTTTAAATTGCAATTTCAGTGGAGAGAGGAATAAGTCACAAAGGGTAGTTTAGCATACTGGCCACCAGCAATTTTGCGTAATTGAAAAATGTTCAAAAGACAGCTAAAAACCAGCCACTTAATGAATCCATCCTTTATTCAGATTTTTTGACCTCTGTCTCAGTATGTCACAGGCAGTTTTGTCAAACCCAGCCCTTAGATAGAAAGGTTTTAGCCGGCAGAAAAAAGACTTCCCGTTTTTGTTCATTTCTCCTCACTTTGAAAATGAAGATGTGCTTTCAAACACCACTTAATATTTTTTGGCCGTAATTACCTTTCTTGTGTTCACGTATGCATGTAAACTTTGAACCAATAGCTGTTAACGCACTGCCACCGACTCTTCCTCTCTTCTTACCACTTTTGTCTAATTTCATTAGTCCTCCTGCCTCTTGTTGGCTTCCAACCCCATCTCATCCTTTCCTTTGCTATTTTTTTTTTTCCAAAGATGCTATCCCCCTCCATATTCCTTATCGACTCCCTATCGGACAGTTTTGCTCTGGGAAAGTATCTCTGATTACGCAAGGAGAATTCTCATTTCTCTCTTACAAACTTGGCGCGGCATAATACAGATCATCACTGAAGGAAGCAATCAGTCTCCTGTTTCAGAGCCGCAGCTGCTTGGGGAAAGGGCACTGATAAGGAGGTGCAATCTAGGATTAAGTTACGGTATAAAGTATCATTTGACAGTCTTATCATATCTTTCCTTTGCTCCAACAAGCTGTGATGTCATGCGCAATTAACCCTCTGACCTGGTCAAATCTCATTGTGTATTTACATGATATTCAGGAACTTGTAAGGACTTCTGAAAACTGTAAAGGTACTAATTAATGTAGATAGTTTTACAATTCACCTATTTTCTCAAACACACACACACACACACACACATCAAGATTAATATTCTGTAGCAGTGGTGTGAACCTGGTGCCACGCTCTTATCATTGCTACAAATCATTGTTAATCTTTTTTTACTCTTTTTTTCTGGCATGATTGCCAAAGCAATTTTCTTTTCACCCATGGTTACCTATTGTTTCTTTTCTCACTAAAGTCGAAATATTCAAGCTGATAAAACAGCTGCCGTCTATTGCAGAGATGTGCGATGTTTTTCATATTCGCCTCAAAGCAACAATCGATTAATCATCTTAATTAACGACGCCTCAATGGAGGAAAAAAGAAAACCCAACAAAGCTGTTTCTTAACTTTAACATTTTGTACAGTACATGGCAGGAGAGGCTGACTCATAGAGGCCGACAAACTGTGTTTTAGAAAATAATGGAGCATCCTCCCACTCTCTTTCTCTCGCTTTGCCGTTTGTTCTGTTCAGCTTCAGCTCAAGTGGTTTCCTTGCTTTGCTCCGACAGCCACCAGATTAGGCCTAAAGAATTAACAACTTTCAAAGCCAGACAGGCCCTCCCTATTCATCCAGATTTACACAATTATGATTCTGTAGGAATGGATGTTATATAATGAAATGACTCATATTCCTGACAGTTGCATAGGGTATATGTTCCGAGTGGGCTTCTCTAAACTCCACTTAGAAAGCAGATGATTTATCTTCTATAGGAAGCGGGGCCTTTATTTCTTTCCTTTTTTTTTTTTTAATCTACTGGTAAAATTCATGACATAATCACATGGTTCCAGTACAACAGGACTTCACATTCAGTGTTAAGGGACAGTGGAAGGTATATGATCAACTAATATATTAATACTGATCAAAAATATCAACCTCCAGGTAGTCGCAGTAGGGCTGATTGAGTAAGCTGACGACTCGTTGAAAGAAGCAGTCGATGGGTGTTTGTGTCAGTTTTTCAGTTTTTCTGCTCGGTGGTTTCAATTGTTCTTTCACGTTTCTTCATCCTGATCCTTTCTCAGCAGCAGTGTTGGGGAGAATAACTTTTGAAAGTAATTAGTTACTTTATTGAGATATTCTCTATCAAAAGTAACTCATTACAGTGCTGTCATTCATTTCCAAGCACTTATCCTATTTAGGGTCGTGAGATGCCTAATTCCAGCATTCATTTGGCACGGAGATGCACTCCAGCCTTTAGGTTACTCACTTTAAATCTGCATTTTGATGATGTGTCCAATCAAATCTGAAATCAGAAAACTGTCATGTTTATTGAAACAACTGAGACTGAGACTGACTGATGTTTGTTGACAGCAAGTAACACAGATAACAAGTAGCAACAAGTCGGCCTGAATCCAGATAACCTGCTTTAAATCCATTTACTCTCCATTCTTGGAAAAAAATACATCAAATTTGGATGGAACAAACACTAAGAGGTGCAAGCTGCTGCGTGGAGCCCATTTCCTGTTACACATTCTGCTACAACAACAACACAGCAGCATGGCTGACACTGACATGTTTAATCTTAATCTTACAGATTAGCCATTCGTTTTTCCGGCCAGCTGTCTTACCAGCATCTGCATCAGCATCAGCAGGATAAACCAATGAGTCACCAACCAGCCGCTTCACTGCCAACATGTCACACCACTTTTTCTTTTTAACTTCATGAATTTAAATAAAAAAGTAACTTATGTAATGTTTGCAAAAGTAACAAATACTGATTACTAATTTAAATAACAATAATAATAATAATAACAGGTTAAGTTGTTAATTACTGCACAAAATAATCTGACTAGCTGACCTTGGAATGAGAAAATATGATGGAGGATGAGGTGGTGAGACAATGAGCTTCTTTAGTTGCACCTAATACTCCATTTCCAGTTTTACTCCGTTGGTGTTTCAAGTAAGTTTACTGTTTTATTTTGCTCCGGAAGCCTCTGAAGACACATCAGATACCAGCAGAGGTCAGATAATGCAGACTGCAAATACTGGAATCGTCATCATTTGGCATTGTGAAAAATGTGAGCCACTGCCTTGAGATGTGGCTTGTGAGACTAGATAAATAAATGAATGAATAAATACATAAACGTTTGAAATAATGTTGAGTTATTGTACAAAGTGTTTCAGAGAATAAATACATTGTGAAGCCTGCATTTGGAATGGCAGTATAATGGGTGTCTGAAAAGCTAGTAGGCTACCACCAGGCACCATTAATTGATGACTCTAAGTAAAAGGGAGTAGTACTTATGGCAATATACAGGAATACAGTGTTCATATGAAACACACACACACACACACACACACACACACACACACACACACACACACTCCTGCACAAATGCTTGAATACACACATGCACACCAACTATGTCACCTTCAGCCCCATTAGTAGCTAATTAAGATGTGAGTGATCTCCTTGGGGGAAGTGTTGTACTTAACTGGCTTTCCAGCAGGTCCCCATCCCACATTAATCTAACTCCACCAGGCATCATGGATATCGATTTGCTTTTCCCATGCCATCAATCTCACTTGGAGGTGATGAACGCGATTAAAGTGAAATGAGCATTACATCCAGGGAGACAGGTGTGTGTGTGTGTGTGTGTGTGTGTGTGTGTGTGTGTGTGTGTGTGTGCTTAATTAATAATGTAGCTATGATTACACATGATCACTCTTCCAAAATCCAATCTACTGTATGAAGGAGAAATGGAGAAACTACTGCGAGGAACACTGAATCCCAATTTTATTTTATTTTATTTTATTTTATTTCTTTTCTTTTTTTTTTTTTTTTTTTGGTGGTTGGTGGTTGTTTCTTGATCAACCTTGCATGTTCAATTTATTATTCAAATTTCTCCATAATTGAATTTTGTCAAGGTTCTTACAATTCATTGTCTGGTTGGATGTTTATATGTTTTCATTGTGTTTTGTCATGAGCTAATCAATGCAGATGTTGTTAATGATTTGATTGGTTGGCTTCTAACAAAGCCTGATTAGATGAGACATTAAAATGTTCAGGTTTTCATTCTTCTATTTCTTTTTTTTCCTCCTTATTGTCTGGGTTACAAAAACCAGACATTATCTGCAGTGTGCCTGTTTGTTTATCCAAGCATTGCTTTTTGAGTTCAAAAGAAAGTGTGTGCATGTGTGCATGTGTGCATGTGTGCATGTGTGCGTGTGTGCATGTGTGCGACTGTGTGTGCATCTGCATTTCAAAATACAGTATGTACCAGCTTGTAATTGAGGGAGTCATGCAAAAACATTCAACAAGTGGTTTAACTCACACTCGTACTCACAGGGTACATTACTTTAACCATCAACATAATAGTCTCTCTGCCTCGGCAACATCTCAGTCAATTACTGGTTTAATTAATCAATTAACATCTCAGTCATTTTAGTCACAACGAGTGTCTGCAAACAGTTTGGGCAAGCTAAACAAATTTCTGTTTGTGATTTGTTATTTGCATGTGATATACATTCAGATCTAGGAAAGCACTGTTTTTAGCATACAATCAAACAGAGCATTTTGTATTTTAAAGTGGCAATTAACCCTAAATCAACACTTGAACCATAAAATATTTGAACCCTAAGAATGTAAGTGATGCAGATAGTTTTTAACCTCCAAGGTTCATGGAGTCTGATTTTTTTCGGCTTTTCCTGCTGGGCAAATTCCATAAAGTGTTTTTGGGTGAACTACAATGAATGGAGGGGCGTCCATTCACCAGCCAGTCAGCCTTCAGTGGGGTAGATAGCAGAGATGAGTCAGAAGTATGTAATCTTACAAACTACAAAAAAATTCCCCCTTTTTTTTGTAAAGTCATGAGGTTAAAATGTTCTATTTCTTCTGCACTAAATCTTCTAATAGGGACTGGGGCATGAAAAGGATATAGTGGAGTGTTTGTATTCCACTCCAAAATAACATTCAGGTTTATCTGTAGAAAGTCATACTATCAGTCATATCAGTGGTGGATATAGAGTTAGAGCAGCTAATGCAGTGTATTTTGCCTCATTTGTCATAATATTACTGTCTTTAGCTATGCACAACTGCTCTGCTGTTCTGGGTGGAGCATTTGGTGCCAAGAGGCTTAAGCCTGGTTTTTGCTTCCTGCAGATACGGATGTGACTCGGGGCAGACGGCCATTTGGCTGATAGTAGGGGCCGTGAGTGCGGTTATACTCAGGCTGAAAACTCAAACAACATGGACGCCCGCCATAATGACAGACAAACCTTCCAACAATTAGCTGAGCGCAGAGGAGGGAAGGATGTTGCTGGGGAGGCAGGAGTGAACTCTGCCAAGGAGTTTCTTTACTTTGAATGGGGGCGCCCCGGTGGCCCACCTGGTAGGGCTCGTACTGCCAATCAAGGCTGTGTCCGCGCTCCAGCGGCCTGGGTCCTGTTCCAGCCTGAGATATTTGCTGCATGTCATACCCCATACATGATTTGCAAAATGGTTTGTTGCAATTTAAAACGTGGGTAAATTATTGTGAATGGGCCAAACATTCAAAATTTCTAGTATGGTCTTGTAAGACTCATTGTGTGTGTGTGATAGGCAGTTTGCTATCACAGGCAACACACACTGATCTGAAATCAACTCCCAGGTGGAGGCACACATAAAGATGCTTCTCACACTTCTGTGTAGTAACACACAGATGAGTTCATGACGTTGGCACTGTAGGATCCAGGTTTACAGGCTTGGAGACAGACACCATCAAATGGCACGCCTGCCGTTTGACCGCAGCAACCTTTGCCAGTTTAGGGTAATAAAGGCATCCTGTTTCTCACCCTAACCAACTGGAGCAACATATGAATGAACATTGTGGTCTCACCTCCTCAAAGACTAATCACTGGACCACATGCTTCTCCCCTATACGGACTTCTGGTGTAGATCAATGACGCGGTCAGTCATTGGTTTACATGTGACTGGGTCAAAGAGTACCCCCACAGGAGAGTCAGCATCCTCCTGATAGCGAACCGTCTGTCTCAGGAATGTGGTTTTCAAAGCCCCTTTGTTGTCACACCACGATCATTCATTTACCCTAATGACAACACATCTGAACAACACATCCTGAGTCTCATAGGACGTTGGTGGCACCTGAGAAAAGTGAACTTTAATGCACCAAAATGGACTGTGGGCAATAAGGGTTGTCAAACATGCATTTAATATCAATGACAAAGGTCAGGCTTGTTACAGGAGTTAAGTTTTATCAACTTGAGTGTACAAGCAAAGGTAGATGTGACCCTGTTGTGATTTGTCATGTCATGTTTGGTGTCATTTTGCTTCGCAGGGTGTAAGAAAACCAATTCTCAGGTGATTTTCAGAATTCCTCGGACAGATTGATATGAAATCAAGTAGAGGAATATTTCATCTAATTCTGGTCTTTCGACTCTTCTCAAGGCGGTCTCCCTTTTGGCCAGGAAGTTGAGACAAGGGGGTTTACCCTTTGAAATTTATGACCGTCTTATGACCGTCAGTAACCGTGATTGGCCAAAGATCACCGCCTGGGGAGGGGCTGAAAGGGTTAAAACCAGTGTGTTCCCAAGAGAGAATCAGAGCTCATACCATCCAAGCTCCATACAAGAGAGCTGATACCTTCCGAGCCTCTCACAGAGAGCTTACACCATGACATGAGAGCTTACGCGATGAACGCGATGAAATCGCGCGTAACGCCCGAAACGCGCCGCCTGACCATGGAATCATTTATTTCCTCAATCGCGTCTATCGCGCGATGGACGCGTTGATGCGAACCCGCCCTCCTCTCTCCCTCTTTCCTCTCCCTGATGTAGGTGTCCCGCAGACTTTTCCATCTGTGGCAACACACATCCACTGACAAGACGCACACACGTAGCGAGACAGATATGCCGGGTTAACGTTACCACTAGCATGGTTAATAGTAAATTACATCCAATAGCTGCATTAGCAACGGACACATATTGCGAAATTTACCGGCACACGGCAGCCCGGCAGCCGGCACACGGCAGCCCTGCAGCCGGCACAGGGCAGCCCGGCAGCCCGCACACGGCGCCCGGCAGCCGGCACAGGGCAGCCCGGCAGCCCGCACACGGCAGCCCGGCAGCCCGCACACGGCAGCCCGGCAGCCGGCACAGGGCAGCCCGGCAGCCCGCACACGGCAGCCCGGCAGCCGGCACAGGGCAGCCCGGCAGCCGGCACAGGGCAGCCCGGCAGCCGGCACAGGGCAGCCCGGCAGCCCGCACAGGGCAGCCCGGCAGCCCGCACACGGCAGCCCGGCAGCCGGCACAGGGCAGCCCGGCAGCCCGCACACGGCAGCCTGGCAACCGGCACACGGCAGCCTGGCAGCCTGGCAGCCCGGTAGCCCGCACACGGCAACAATAATATTGTCCTCCATTTTTCGATTTCCTTTGGCAGTTCTTGACATAGGTGACATAGGGAGAATATCAACACTGATTGGCTATCGCGTCAAAGCATCACACGATGTCGCGTCAAAAGTTGAAATTTTTCAACTTGCGCGATGAGGCGTTTGACGCGATAAAGCGTCCAACGCGACGCGATGAAGCGTCCAACGCGAAACGCGCCGCCCGACCCGAAATCACGCGTCATCGCGTCTTTGCATTGACTTTTAATGTAAACTTGACGCGCGAATTTGCGTTATCGCGTCCGGTGTGAACACACCTTTAGACCATCAGAACTCCAAGCGTCTCATCGCCAAGCCTCCGCAGGGAGAGCTAAAAGCGTTGGACGCTTTATCGCGTCAAACGCCTCATCGCGCAAGTTGAAAAATTTCAACTTTTGACGCGACATTACGTGATGCTTTGACGCGATAGCCAATCAGTGTTGATATTCTCCCTACGTCACCTATGTCAAGAACTGCCAAAGGAAATCGAAAAATGGAGGACAATATTATTGTTGCCGTGTGTGGGCTACCGGGCTGCCAGGCTGCCGTGTGCCGGCTGCCAGGCTGCCGTGTGCGGGCTACCGGGCTGCCGTGTGCCGGCTGCCGGGCTGCCGGGCTGCCCTGTGCCGGCTGCCGGGCTGCCCTGTGCCGGCTGCCGGGCTGCCGTGTGCGGGCTGCCGGGCTGCCGTGTGCGGGCTGCCGGGCTGCCGTGTGCCGGCTGCCGGGCTGCCGTGTGCCGGTAAATTTTGCAATATGTGTCCGTTGCTAATGCAGCTATTGGATGTAATTTACTATTAACCATGCTAGCGGTAACGTTAACCCGGCATATCTGTCTCGCTACGTGTGTGCGTCTTGTCAGTGGATGTGTGTCGCCACAGATGGAAAAGTCTGCGGGACACCTACATCAGGGAGAGGAAGGAGGGAGAGAGGAGGGCAGGTTCGCATCAACGCGTCCATCGCGCGATAGACGCGATTGAGGAAATAAATGATTCAATGGTCACGCGGCGCGTTTCGGGCGTTACGCGCGATTTCATCGCGTTCATCGCGTCCGGTGTGAACACGGCTTAAGACCAACGCACCCGCAGAGAGCTTCTCCTGCGTGACTCCGTTCCAGCGAGCGTTTCATCCATCCCGAGCCTTTGCTCCAGCTCCGCACGCCGCTGTCCTCTCCTGCCTTCTGCTGTAACCAGCTGGTCCGCTCTGCTGTCAACACCGCGAACTTCAAAACTCCGGCAAGACCTGCTTCCAGGCTCAAGCAAGTAACCTCACCCTCTAGTTGCTTAGACTCTGGTGCGGTCTTTTTAACTTTATTGGCTTACACGCCGCATGTCCAAATTGGCGATAGAAACAGTCAGGGCTCACTCTCTGGGTACACATTGGTTCATTTTGCACCAATGCGAAATCTGTTTTGTGCCATATTTTAGCCGCCGTCTGTTTTACCCATCTCATGTTTCCTTACCATTTTGTCCATTTACTACATGCCTCATTGTTTGTTTGTCTGTTTGTTTGTGTTGTCTGCTGTAACTATGTATATATTTCATCTACCATTGTTAGTTGTACATAATCAGTAGCCTAGTTGTAGTAATAAAGTGTTAAATTCACGTCCGTTGTTGAGTGGTTTTTATGAGTGAAATTCTTGATCCCTATTCGGAAAAGATCCGACTGCCCTTTTTACTTTGATTTGATTATTTCCAGGCATAGACTATCATTTCAAGGAGTAATATTCCCGATATAAGCTGCTTTTCTGCCTGATCACTAGAAACGTAGTTTCATCGGTCCTTGTTACATCTTTTCTCCGGCCAAGTTGCCGTGATAAACTAATCATCACTTTCAAAGTGTTGAATAGTTTATTCTTCTAACTTCCCCATTGTTTTATGATAGTCAAACCAAGCGAGTAATCCTACAGCACACTACACACTTATGTATAGTCGGTCCCAACCAAAGATCACAAAATTCAGAAAACACATTCCGGCCCCAAGCCAGTAACACCAATGAGGAAATGACAGTGTCAAAATCTGATTGAATTCCCTAATGTAAAAATCTATAGGGTGAAAACAACAGTGAAAAAAACTGTTACCGCAGTTCAAATTTAAGAACTCCCATAAAAGTCCCCTTAATGTCCAGTTAAGCATTTTCCTTCACAGTTCACTCACACAGCCTTTCTGCACTTCAGCTCCCTTTAGGACAGGGAAGAAAGAGCCAATCAGCACTCATTGTGTGCAGCCCGGTCCTGGGAGGCAGCCCTCCATCCAGCATCAGCTCTTCAACAGGAAGACAGCTCCAGGGCAGTCAGCCGTCTCTCTGCCAGCAACTTTTCCTGGGAGCCATGAGAGACCACACCTTTACTGGAACTTTTTGATGTAGACTATGGTATGCGATTTCGACTAGTGTTTGTTTTCGTATTAGGAAGTAAAATCTTCAACTTTGACCCTCCGTTCCATTCCTGAAATCACCTGATATTTCACCATTGTCAGAGCAGAATCTCTCCTCGGCTCAGTTTTACACCACAGACGCCCCTGTGATCGCTGGACAGGCTGAAGTCAGTGTTGAGGAGGCCCTGCTGTGGGGTTACCCTTAACCCCTTTCTTGACAGAAAGAAACATCTGACAGAAAGCACTTAAGGCAAACGTCACTCAGTTCTAACTTTTTGGAAACAACCTTATGTGGAGGGAGGTTTCCGCTTTTCAATTTCACTTCCATTTTCAAATTGCCATTTCATCATATTGTGATATTTGTCATTTCGATATTAAATTGCCTGTCTTGACTTATTTTTTGTCTTAAAATTTAACTGCTACCTCTTTGTGTTTAAAAGTTAAAACATTACATTGTGATTAACAGTGTTGGGCAAGCTACTTGGAAAATGTAGTGAGCTAAGCTACCAGTTACTCTGCATTAAATGAAGCTTCACTACCCTGAAGCTACCCTCCAGAGATATGTAGCAAGCTAAGCTACAATACAGTGACAAAATGTTGCTTAACTACATCAAAAATACTTTTCTTTTTTTAACACTGAACCACCTTCATTCCAAGTCATTGCTATCTTTATGATCAATAAAACTGTCAGTCAAACAGAGAGTTTGTTCAGTTCAATAGTTGATGAAACTGTGCTCTCTCTGCTTTTACTGCTACAAACCATGGCAACAAAAAACAACATGCTTCACATAATAACAAAAAGCAGGTGGTGTGTGTGTATGCTAATGTGCGGGAAGTGTGTATATATGTTAGTGTGTGTGTGTGTGTGTGTGTGTGTGTGTGTGTCTGTGTGCACCTGTGTTTGCATGTAGTTTCTGCCTCTGTGTTCCAAAGTTTTTTCCTTATTAGTGGATACGGAGGCCAGGCATCCTGATCTTTTTTATAGAAGCTGCTCGTTCACGCGACACGTGTGCTCGTGTCCCGCTGCAGCAGACAGTTAGGACAGGTACACAACATCAAACAGAAGAGCAGCTGTCGGCTACACTTACAGGTCTGTAAGCGGTGATGTCACCCACTGCTCCTAGTTGTATTTCAAACCGCAGCATTTAAGGTAGCTGAAGCTGTAGCTTCTGTTTACGCTACCGCGCCATTTGATCAGTAAAATAGTTTCACTACTTAAAAGCTATTTGATTTAGAAAACAGCGACGTTATGACCACGCTACTGACAAATGTAGTTAAACTAGTAACGTTGCTACTTGTAACGCTGCTACTGCCCAACACTGGTGATTAAAATATTGCCAGAGGCCTAACAGTCAAACCAAAGCAAGCAAAACTAAATAGTTTGATTCTGTGAACCCATGGGAAATTAAATCAGCGGCTAATTATGGCATGCTTAGGCCAAGTCCACACTAATCTGGAGAAAAATGTTGTTTTTGTGTCAGATTATTTTCCATCCACACAAGGTTTTTTCACAAAGTTTTCAAAAAGATGGCCATCCACCAAAACAACAAAAAAAAAACACTTGACTTCTTTAATAGGCATGTGTTGCTTTGCCTGACATGTTGATTGTTTTGATGCCAACCAGAGTCTCATGACAATCACACGTTACATCGTAGGTCATAAAGCCCTTAATTCTCCCGGTAAACAAACATGCTATTTCAATGTGAACACAAGAGCAACATGGAGACATAAAGACACAATTTCTGATTTCTCTGGATTTGTGTGGGCCTGGCCGTATGTATTTATTTTATTTTTTTTCCATTTATCTAGCCTGAGAGAACTTTATAACAAATGGGCTAAAGCCATGCCAGACAAAGCTTTTCCGTGAGGGAAATTCCTATGTGAGCTTGTGTAGTATTTATTGTGATTAACCTGTACCTGTGATAGAAACAGTAGTCTACTCTGTGAAGGGAGGAGAGCCTGCAGGAGGTAACTCGTCCTATTGCATTGTAATTTGAAAACTGATTTCTTCAAAACTGGCATGCAGTAGTGGCTTGTGTCAGCAAATTAATTAATTTATTGATTTATTTATTTGCCCCTTATTTAGTCAGGAAGGTTCCATTGAGATCTCTTCCTCCAGGGACTCCTGTCCTGTATTGATGGGTAAGAGGAGCATTGACAGTCTCACATACCTCCCGTCTGTGACCAAAATAATAAGATGTACTGTGCATTAATTAATTTATAATCTCATTATATTCATGTCTGACAGTATTTGATGGGCTGGAATGCTGTGTGATGTGTTGGTAATTGGTAAAGTGCGATACAGTATGATATTTTGATATGCATCAAGTAATCCAATCTCGGGAGCATATATGGCATTACAAATGAGCACCCCACCCCCTCTCTCTCTCACACACACAAATAGTAACACTGATACACACACTCACACTAATAGTCATCAAATACAATGTGAATACTTCACAGTTTCCAAGGTTTATTCATTGTGTTTTTGAGAGTTCAGTTTTCTGTCTTGGTTATTATGGTGGAGTTTTGCAGACGGCACAGCAGATCCTATAAGAGTGTCCGCACCGAACCCACACACCTCCACTTAGACATTATTTCTGTCTAGACGTACTGTACAAAAACAATTAAGTTCTCACTGTAACCTTGCTACATTAATAAACCTTGCCAGCGCCAGCGTAATGAAAATTAATGTGATCTGAGATAAATTCTTACTGATGGCAGGAACCTGAAGAATTTCTGAGAGCATTAAAAAACCCATACATCAAAACAGCTTTGATGAGTGTCAAACTGCCAGGAACATCGACCCAGACACAGGGCAGAAACTGTACAGTGAATGTACATAACAACAGAATCACACCACATAAGCTGCATTTTTTTTTTCTTTTTTGTCTCCCAAACCTCTTTATCATTTATCATTTGCATGCACCAAAACAGGAGTTTACCCTTGCCTCTTTGAAAAGGACAAGATCCAGAGGTATTGCGAAAACATCAGATGACTGTCACAAGCTTCTGTGTTTCAGCTTCTGCAACAGTGTCCCACAGCTTTGAACACTGATTGCTCATTACTGTTGACTATTGACTGTGGTGCAAGCGGTAGAAAAGAGAAAACAGAGAATTTAAACTGGATTTTTTAATTGTAAAAACATATATAAAAGAATGGATTGGGAGGGAAATTTGTCAGGCTAAAAACAAATCATTTCAGAGTCTTTGTAAAAATGGTTCTACTCGCTTTTATTTATGTCCCAGTATGGAGTTGAAACATAACTTCAAATTAGCTTCTCCCCTCACCATGGTTGATCATCAACAAGGTCGCTCAACATAACCTCTACTGATTGGATGAACCACACATGAATATGTGGCAAAAGTAGATAGAGACGATTTCTACTCTGATGAAACGCACTGGCCTGCATCAACTGTGCCAATACAAGCTTGAACTCCGCCTGCTGCTTTGCAAAGACGTCACTGGTGAATTTCTGAGCAGCACCCTCCTCCGAATGATAATGAAAGGCACATTTGCGATTCCACTTATCATCTATTCACACTTCCGTTCATTCTTCTTCACGCTGTCTGAGTTCCTCCACCTGTCCACTGAATATCTGAGACCTTGGAACTCGATAACATGTTGATGAAACTTAATAAACTGCTCATCCTCATGTGTGCTCCTATTTAATGAACACAAACTGCACAAATTGAGAACTTTGTAATTACGACATTATCATCAATAAGACCTCCTTGGCAGAACCACTGCGAATTGTCCTTTACTTTTGAGACCCAGACATGTGTGCCTGGTTGATTAAACAGCCATTGTCCTGTTGTCTGTCTCTGTTTCATCCTTGCGTGCTGTTCCCAGTCTTGGGTTGACAGTTGCCTGAAAGTTTGAGCAAGCTCCATATGTTACAGCCTCAGCCTTGGCTGTTTGTCTGTTAACGGGATATCTTCAAGTTTTACATGAGAGGATTTGCACAGAGCGGGCGGCACGGTGGTGCAGTGGTTAGCACTGTTGCCTCACAGTGAGAAGGTCCTGGGTTCGATTCCCACCCAAGGTTCTTTCTGTGTGGAGTTTGCATGTTCTCCCCGCGTCTGCGTGGGTTTCCTCCGGGTGCTCCGAAGACATGCAGGTTAGGTGAATTGGAGAAGCTAAATTTCCCCTTGGTATGACTGTGTGTTTGAATGTCAGTGTTTGTCTGTCTGCCCTGCGATGGACTGGCAACCTGTCCAGGGTGTTTCCTTGCCTTTGCCCTATGAGCGCTGGGATTGGCTCCAGCGACCCTAGTGAGGATAAGCGGTTTAGAAGATGAATGAATGATTTGCACAGAGATTTGTGGAAAGGTTGATCATGAGAAAAAAAATCTGATTAACTTTTAAAACCAACTGACCAAAAGGGAGGGATTAGAGTTCATTGCTTGTCACTAAAAGGTAACTTGTGAGGAGATTCATGTGATTCCACACATCCTTGTAGATAGACTGGTTATAGGTAAAGAAAAACTAATTATCTTTGCAAACTGATTGGCCAGTTTGGGGGTAGTCTGTGGGTGTGTTTCCTCATGAAAGGTGTTTCCTTACTTGTAATTTAAACCTTTGGCAGGTTAACCAATCAAACAGTTTCACATTTCTTTTCAACCAGGGCCAAAACTTCAGCCCCAGGGTGAATTAAGTCTCAAACTTGGGACCCCGACTGAAATTTGTCACTGTGTGAATAGGTGATTCCCTGGGGCAAAAAAACAGGGTGAACACAACAGCAAAATAGCTAAAATGTCCAGAGCAATCTGCTGTGATGGAGTAATTCGCCAAACATCTTGAGAAGTGCAAATTTTCAAGGGCGGGCTTTTTACTGCTGTGATATTCTGTTTTGCGTTACTGTGATGACACTGTTCAACCAACCAAGATATCTGAGAACTTTAAAAAATGCCCGTCCCTTCAAACCAGGATTAAAGTAATGAGTGTGAAAACACCTGCTCCTACCCCAGGGTGAGTGTAAATTAAAACTAGGAGAGTACACTCTGTAGAGTGTAGATCTCTGCCATTTGTATCTCCTCTTCTCTGGTGCTCAGGCTTTATGCGACAAAACAAGTCTTTTTGCCTGCTGGGAGAAGGGACAATATGGAGGCACTGCCTGTGTATCTCCCGTTCACCTGCTTGGACTTAGGCAACAAGCCGGTTATGCTCTAAAACAGATTTTTCAAAGGTTTTGCATCACCACAACCACCATAGGTCCTTGATCATACAGTCGTAACTGTACAAACAATGTTAGGCTGATAAGCTATAGTGTATGAGATTAGCTGCAGACTGATACACACACTGATACACAAAATCTGATTTGGATCTGGTGCACCTTGATAACTGCATAGTTGTTGAATATGATCATTATGTGTGTGTGGTGTATCGCTGACATGTAATTCTGTTGATGTGGTTTCAGTTTTTTGTGCAGTGTTTTCAAATTGAAGGCGTTCAGGTACCGGTGGACCGCTAGAACGTGCCTGGGATTTTGCTCCTCTCTCGTCTCTGCCTTGTTGACTCTATCCTCCTTCCCTCTTCCAGGATTTCATGACTGATCTGCTCCCACTCCCCACTACAATCATCACCTTCACCCTGACATCTGGTTGACCTAAGCTGCTTTTAATTCAGCGAGTTACTCTGCCTCTAAAGCAATCTACTCCTCATCTATCTGAGGACAAGTGCTGCAGACCTGTAATGTCTTACGTTTTCTTTCGTTTCCAGAACTTATGAATGTGCTGCCTCTATTGGACAATAAGTCTGGCAGCAAGATAGCTCATTTTGCTTGGATGACAGTATTTCCTGTTAGTTGCTCCCCTCTCCTCAGTCCTCCTCCTAGCCTCATCTGCTTCTTTTGACATTTTCATGAACCCTCATAGTTTTCCCCCCACACTTACAAAGTATTGTGGAGGAGTATATGTGTGTTTGTGTGTGTGTGTGTGTGTGTGTTCTGCATCGCTCTGAAAATAGCACTACATTTCTGTACAAAAGGCTTATGCATTAGTGTGTAGCAGCTGTCATACAGACAGGTGGAGGTATAATACAGGAAACTGGTTATGTCAACGCTGGATAGCTGGTGGTTTTGGAAGGAAGATGAGGATAAACCTGGACTCACTGATTGTTTCCAAAATGTGAAGTTTAATATGTGCGTTCCTGTTTACTCCATTTTCAAGCAAATAAACTTCCCTTTGTGCACCATGAGGGTCACTTGGTCAAACAGATATTGCGTAGCTGCTCAACTAAACTGCTGACCAAGCCACCAATCTGACTTCAAAACAACTAAATTCCTTCACATTCCTTGTAGTCTTTAGATTGTGTGAGCATAACTGCTAAAAAACACTTAGATAATCCATTGAGACAGATCAGAAGAGCAGCATTTGTGCCCTTTTGTACATTTTTTTTTTTTTTTTTAGCTTTTTTGTTTTCTCAGCAGCCTTGCAGCCTCAGGCCAGAGGGCAGAAGGCAAGTTTCCATCCACGCAAATGTAGTTTCATCCCTTAAATCTAAATTAAAAACAGATTTCTACAAGTACCTGCTGTCAGCTGAAATCAGTGACTGATTTCTTTGTATTTTTTTTATTGTTTAATACATTTATCTTATATGTTTTTGCTGTTACTATGTATTACAGTTTTGCCTTGTTTTACTTTGTTTGATATCGTACATCACTTTGCAACTTTTTGTTTTGAAAGTGCTATATGAATGAATGAATGAATGAATGAATGAATGAATGAACATTTATTGTAAGACTGAGATAAAATATATAATCCAGGAGTTGATGGAAAACCACAAATCTCTCAAAAAAAGTTTAAAAGTGAGTTTCCAAACATGGAAATGGTGCTACGGCCGGGGACATTGTCTTCCGAAACCAGTGTGACGTACACACTTTCCTTCCTTATCGTGAACTGATGTGTGTGTGTGTGTGTGTGTGTGTGTGTTTGTGTGTGTGTGCATTGGCTGTGTAGGCCAGCGGCTGTGAAGTATCTGTATGCTTTCCGTGATGTACCGGTTTGGGAATCCAGGGAGTGCAGGCCTGTTTTTTTTTAGTCCCATCTGTCCCTCCACAGATCTACCCATGGTACTCCCGTCTTGTACTCTCTCCACTCATATTATATTCAATACCCTGGTGTTTGCGCACAAGGCTTTGAAGCTGTGTACAGTAGCTCTCCCTTCCCTGCATTAACATGATTCCACCTGGTCTTGACTATTCTCCCTTGCGGCTTCCCAGTGGTGGAATGAAATTCCAGTCAGTAAAGCAGAGTCAGTCTCCCCAGTGTTTTTGCCTGAAAATACATCTTGTCATGACTCTGTGATTGCATTCATTTAAAGTAAGGTTAAGTATAGGAGAATCAGCTCTGTGTCCAAATTGTAAATGTTAACTGCAAATGTAAACAGCGCCAGTCCAAGAATTGATTGATTCTTCAGTATTCGCTACAAAAATGATGAAAACAGAAAGACAATAATCACCAAAAGGCTCTGAAAACTAAACCTATGTTTATTAGTTTAGATGAGAACCAGGCCAGTTAATGCAGGTATTGGAACTTACAGTGTCACCAATTTATTTAGCTGTCACATGGCTCAAATGTTAGGTTGAGAGCTGGAAGAAATTTAAATTGCTTTTCAACAGTGATTTAAGTCTTAACATTTACACTGTAATGTTTATGATGTGCAATAATTGCTTTGGCACTGTTTGAAGACCTCAGAGGCAAATTGCATGTAAAGGTCATGCTGGTTGTAGGGACCTCGATGGTAATGAGGTGCTTACTGAAGTGATGTGTGTCACTATATCTGAACTCATTTTTACTACTAGGACATCACATCTTGTTATGTGAGAAATTATCTTTTATTGATTATGCCAACAAAGCCTACCAGATACTATCCATTTTATTCAAAGTGATCAACTTTATAGTCAGGTGATTAGGTTTGCTTCTGTGTCATTTCTATTTTCTTGGTAGAACTGAATGACTGGAATGAGACAGTCAGCCATGGGACATTTCAGCAACGATTCATGGGAAATAGCTGGAGTTAACCTTGTCTTTTATTGTCTGCAAATACAAGCCAGGCTGGTCTGTGCATGGACCTCCATCATTTATTTGAATTG
Organism: Myripristis murdjan; assembly: GCF_902150065.1. Taxonomy (NCBI): domain Eukaryota; kingdom Metazoa; phylum Chordata; class Actinopteri; order Holocentriformes; family Holocentridae; genus Myripristis; species Myripristis murdjan. The sequence continues at coordinate 17,693,472 of NC_043991.1, forward strand.
CAGGCGAAGTAGAACACACATCTGGAAAATATTAAATATAATGAGGAATCAAATGATGCTTTCTGTCATATCTGTCACACACTGTGGTAGTGCAGACTCTGAGCCTAAAAGTCATTACTGACTGATGTGATCAACATGTGAGGCAGATTAAGAGTTACTTCTAAAACTAAAAGGCATGACTCAAGATGAGCTTGATGCCAAGTTAATAATTAAACAAGGAGCAACATCATTGCATTTCCTCAGGCCAGGGAAGAGGGCAGTGAAGCAGACAAAGAGCAGCAGGATCTGGGTCATAGTGGGTGACTGGGAGATGTGGACAGCCCTCAAGAAGCAGCTCTGATTTCCAGACATCAGGCCACCACCAGACAGCTTTCTCTAGTCTAAAGGAATGAAACAAGTGGTTCCTTTTAGGGTCAGTCTCATGGGACGAGAGGCCAAAGGAGGTACACAGAACGCAGAAGTTTTTTAAAAAATGTATATATCATCCTCGAGAGCCAGCTGAAGTTAGAGGCTTGACTGGGCGGTCTCTCGATGTGGACAGCCTTGAGGTTGCTTGGTGTTGAAGGACTAAATCAAAAGAGACTGGCAGCTGACATTAGCAAACAGGAGGAAGCACTTGGCTCTTCCAAGTTGGTGGCAAAACCAAACAGGCAGTTCCAGGACACTGATACCCCCATCGAGCCTCTCCAAGGCGTCCCGGGCCAAGCGAAAAAACACCAGTGAGGGAAATCTGCTCATCTGAGAGCCCTGAACCCACAAAGCTCTGCTCTAGAGGAAGAGTGCAGCTGTTATACAAGAAGGCAAACAGACGGCACAGGAGGCACAGACCTACCTTATCAGTCGAGCCAGCTGCGATGACCCCATAATAATGATAATTATTATAACAATAATAATAGTAATAATAACGTTGCAGAATTTTCAGAATGGTTACAAAGTACTTCATGGGAATAAAAGAAAAAGAGAAATAGTAAAATGAAAGGGTACATGGCAAAGCAAAACACTTGGAACATTACAAAATTTACAAACCATAATCCTACATATTATGGGCTCATATGCAGTTAAAGAAATATAACCAGGCGCTAGCACAACACATCTTAAAAAATGATTATTACAATCATTCTTACAATCAATCCTAAACTGAACAGGAGGCCAGCAAGGGGAACTCAAAACAAGAAGAATTTGCTCCCTCTTCTTGGTCTTTGTGTGTGTGGCTGCATGAAATTGCAGATGGTGCCATAAAGTATTGTGCTGAACGCAGTCTGTTGTCATGCTGTCTGTCCATGCTGAATCACTTTCTCCTCCACACCACAAAGTGACATTGGCTCCTAACAGTCAAGTTATATTTGATAAGCTTAGAAAATCTGTTATTATTTATCTTAATTGGTGCATTGGTGAATTATAGTGGAAATGGAGTTGAAGTTGTTCCAAAATGAGTTTTCCTTTGTAAAAAAGGTTTTATAACCAATGCACTATATAGTTAGGATTAGAAATGTACAGTTCAGGCTAGTATTCTAACCCATTGTGTTGCTGAAAAATAACTTTGAAAAGCATCTTCTCTGAATTTTTATTTCAATATAGCCTGTTTACACTAACAGGTTTGGGGACTCACTGCCCTGCAATAAATTAATAAAATCAGATGCCAATCACTCCTTACTTTTATCTGCAATAAAATCCTGTATTTCACGAATTTCACTTTGAAATAAATATATTTTTAAATTAAATTCTCTATTTAAAAGGCTTTTCTATTATAATCTTTGTTCATCGATATTACATATTTAGAAGTTTTTTTTTTTTTTACAAGGAAAGTGTAACCCTAAATCTTGCCCTCATTGAAATACAACTACATAAACAGCGTCTCCCTTGCATGGTTTTGTTGCACTGACGTTTTATTTTCTTTAATTTATTCATTCACTTCGATTTTTTTTTTTTTTTTTTAATTTTTAAGTGCAGCTCCAGTGTTTCGATTTAAATTGCTTTTATTGTAAATTAATTATAATTGTGTGTGCCAAAAAAAAAAAGAACAGGAAGAAGGAACTAAACCGGAAACACGTGTGGCCGACGTCATTTTCATGGAAAACACATAAACAAATCGACGTCTTGCAACATCTGCTTTGTTGTGCTTCTCCCTGTCAGGCTTGTTGTTTACTTCTGGGGAAACCTCGACGTCTCGTCCAGGCTTCATGTTCTCGGTAAGACCGTAAATAAAACCCCCCGGCAGCGTCACGGCAGAAAGCGGACACCGGACCCGTGTTTGTGCCGCTGCGACGCTAATGTTGTCCGAGGCTAACGTCAGTGCGGAACTGCTGCTGTAAACTCAAAATGTCCATAGGAAAATGAAGCTCTTCGTCTTGAACCGAGGCATTTTTGTCGTTACTTTTGCCACAGGTGCTGTTTAAAATCCCGTCGAAGCTGTAATCCTGCGATAACAGCGCGGTAGCTCGGTGGCCATGGCTCAGCAGAGAGGAGTCAACAGTCTCCAGTTCAACCAGGACCAGAGTAAGACGAGAACGTGTCAAGTCAGGCTATCTATATCTGTGGAAGCAGTGTGTGTCTTATAGCTCCTTTTTCAATGTTCTTCCGTCTTCTCCTCCTGTTTTCCAACGATAACTAGGTTGTTTCTGTTGTGCTATGGAGACTGGCGTCAGGATTTACAATGTGGAGCCCCTGATGGAGAAGGGACACCTAGGTGAGCAGCCTTTATTCTCAGAGTTTCTCATAGATTCATATGTTAGTTAAATGTTGCCAAGCTTTATGAAGGGTTTTGTGTGTGTTGGCAGACCACGAGCAGGTGGGCAGCGTGGCCCTGTGCTCCATGCTGCATCGCTCCAACCTGCTGGCTGTAGTCGGAGGGGGAGTCAATCCCAAGTTCTCAGAAATATCTGGTGAGTGAGTTGCATCACCTGCTTGACCCCCTTTTACACCTGGGATTAACATGCGTCGGGTGTCCAGATTGTGTCCGGATGTAGTCACACACACCACATCCTCTAGTCGTAGTTGGTGTCCACTGCTGGAGTAAAAAGTAAAAAAAAAAAAAGTGTCTGCTGCTTGCACACAGCGTTAGTAACACCTTTCATTTTGGAGCAAAACATAGTTTCACTTTGTGTGTGTGTGTGTGTGTATGTGTGTGTGTGGCAGCAGGGTGGAGAGGCAGCCTGGCACACACATGAGGAAGCAGTAAGATGGTTAACACAACTATAACAATCATAACAATAATAACGGCAATATATCTTTTTTTTTTCCAGCATGGTGAATGGTGGTAAAAATTAAAATGTAGCAGCCCGCCATGTTATAATGTTCTACTTCTGTGGCTAACACAGTCGTCATCATTCATAAACCACACAACTGATAATTGGCTGTGTAAAGCAAACATTTCTTCTGGGACTATTTTCTGAGACCGTTTAACTCCCAGCTTCAAGTCAAAACACAACAGTGCTGCTGCTTTTAGGAAAACTAATGTGGATGACTTTATTACAGTGATGGAATACTGGAATGAAAGTTCATTTTCGTATTGTAGTGGAATGAATGGAAACCAATGGCTGGATAAAAGGGAGGAAAAATTATATTGGACTTCTAAAATACGACTGCTTGCTCTGGGAAAAGTTTAAAAGAAACATGAAGTACAGGCATTTTGTAGATCTTAGACTAAACATGCAAAATCAGAGGTATACTCCTTTAAATACATTAATCCTGGATGTAGACTGGAGGCGCATCTGCATTTGCACGTCTGTTCAGTTTGGTCACAATGTGTCCCTGATCCCCTCCAGAGGTGGTTTTTAATTTTTATTTATTTAACCTTTATTTAACCAGGCAAGTCATTAAGAATACATTCTTATTCACAATAGTGGCGTGGCAAATGGCTAGAGCCACCTGAGGGGAGAGCAAGATGAAAAGACAGCTTAAATGCACAAACATCAGTTGGCTACAGGAGCCATAAACGCATAATAACAAAACTGAAACTGAGTGCTGAGAGATAAAACGTTAGAAGCACAAGTAGTACAATGCTTGTAAATATGTACATCAGTAATTCTAAAATAGGCAAAAATGGAAAACATTAAACAGCAAAGGGCAATCAGTTCACAATCCATTTACAATGCATTTTGGGTGCATTTACACCTGTATTTTCATGTGGTCAAGAACTATTGGATTTTTTTAAATTTATGTTTTATTTATTTTATTGACTATCTGATCACCTGAGATGCATGTTAATACCAGGTGTAAAGGGGGGGTCACTGTTATCTTTCCTCTCTCCACATGACTTTTCACATTTCTCTAAAACCTCAGCCTCATATCTGCTGTGTGTCACTTCAGTGCTGATTTGGGATGATGCTCGGGAGGCACGGGACCCCAAGGACAAGCTGGTGCTGGAGTTCACCTTTACCAAGCCTGTTTTAGCTGTTCGCATGAGGCATGACAAGTAAGTTGTGCCACTCGCTCCCTGTGTTGTATGTTTTAATGTAGCTATATGAAATTAGTGAAATTTGTGTTAACATTGCTATTACTGTTTTTTAGGATCATCATCGTTTTGAAAAACAGGATCTATGTGTACAGTTTCCCCGACAATCCTGTCAAACTTTTTGAGTTTGACACCAGAGACAACCCCAAAGGTAGTACATTTACACATCACTATGTGTATTTATCAGCCTTGGAGTACTGCTAAAAAAAATATTTGAATCGTGCATATTTAACTCTGTCTTCCAGGACTGTGTGATTTGTGCCCTAGTCTTGAGAAACAGCTGCTGGTCTTTCCAGGTCATAAATGTGGCAGCCTGCAGCTGGTTGTAAGTTGCATAGAAACACATTACATCAAATTCCACAAAGCTCCTATGGAACTCGTTCAAATTACAGGTTATGTTCAAATATGCTGTGTCATGTTGTTGCCTTCTCCAGGACCTGTCCAACACCAAACCTGGCACTTCCTCTGCCCCTTTCACCATCAACGCCCATCAGAGTGAGATAGCCTGTGTGGCGCTCAACCAGCCTGGCAGCGTGGCAGCCTCAGCCTCGCGCAAAGGAACGCTCATCCGCCTGTTTGACACCACAACCAGAGACAAGCTTGTGGAGCTGCGCAGAGGAACTGACCCGGCCACTCTGTACTGGTGTGTGTACATGCATGTTTTAGTGTCAGTGATCAAAGAAAAGCTTAAGTCTGCATGCGTCTGAATTATCTGAGGATGGTGTGTTTTTTCTCTCCAGCATCAACTTCAGCCACGACTCCTCATTCCTGTGTGCCTCCAGTGATAAAGGCACCGTACACATCTTCGCTCTGAAGGACACCAAACTCAACCGACGCTCAGCGTAAGCGTGGTCTCTCTTGAAATCTCTTCTTCCTGTTCTTCTAAAGTCCCCTTCCAGTCTTTTATTAAAATAATTTCTGTTCATTAATATTAGATATTTAGAACTTTTTTTTTTACATGGAAAAATATCCCTTTGTGCCTTAAATGTAACTCTAAATCTTGCCCTCATTAAAAATGTGGAGAGCTATGAAACATTGTGCCATATTTCATAATCTAACCACCAAGTTTTGCAAAAATTTTTAATTAAGCAAATCTGTTAGTTACACTAATATTGTTCATGTGAAGCAGAAGTTTCAAGTTAATGATATGAAAAGCAACACCCCGTCAGCTGATGGGATTGGCTGTGGGGTTTGTGACGTACCAAATCTCGTTGGCCCGGGGTTCGTCTGAATCTCAGATTTTAGAGGTGTGCACACACACCTCCACCTTCAGTAGAGGATTGTGAAAACACCTCTCTAGAGACAAACTTTACTCGGATAAAAGTCAATAGGTCAGACATTTTAGGTGACATAAACATAAGAAAAACACATTTTTGAGTGGAGGGGAGCTTGAAAAGCCTTTTCGTTGAATATTTTGTTGGTGAATCTTCCTTTTATCTCCAAATCATCCTGCACCCTTCTTCCCACAGATTAGCTCGTGTCGGGAAGGTGGGTCCTGTCATCGGTCAGTACGTGGACAGCCAGTGGTCATTGGCCAGCTTCACAGTGCCAGCTGAATGTGCCTGTATTTGTGCATTTGGAAAGAACACATCCAAGAATGTCAACTCTGTCATTGGTGAGAGAAAGCACTTAGTTTACAAATAAATATGTTTTTGGTTAGTTACATGTGAGCTTTGGTTTTCCTCATATGACACTGCACTGTTACCAGTCCCAAGCAGGTGAAGTGGTTGACTGGACTGACACGCTGGGTTTAGAAAGGTGTAGAGGGTATAGAGCTACATGCAGCTGCAGAGCGGAACAGAGATCTGTCATCTGTGAATCCATTCATGTTTTGTGAAACTGAGCTAATTCATTTGACAGTGATGTACTTATAAGAAATGAATGAGACTGGCTGGTCTACAGTCCTCGATCATGCTGCCATCACTTACTATCTCAAGCAGATTTTCACTGTGCTATATGTTTTTTTGTCTTCCTCTCTGCAGCCATCTGTGTGGATGGGACCTTCCATAAGTATGTGTTCACCCCTGATGGAAACTGCAACCGCGAAGCCTTTGACGTTTACCTGGATATATGTGATGATGATGACTTTTGAAAGTTGGGCAAGAAGGAAGACACTGGCAAAGTTTGTCCAAAAATATAGCAAGGGCTAAAGAGTAAGAATGAAGACACGTGGACAAGGACAGTGACAGTAAATGAAAATGACTGAGTTAATGATTATTGCTCCAGTCTGGAGACTGAGAGGGAAGATGGCTCTTCAAGGAGAATCAGAAGAGAATATAGAAACAGATTTTTGCTGGGGCCTCTTTTGTAAAGTGTTGTGTTATTATGTAATCAACTGTATCTATGTAGCAATGTGGATATAAAAAAATCTATTAGCCTACAATATGTGTCATCTTGATTCTGAGGAGTGGACTGGTTTAAAAAACAAAAAAAACAGGTCCTTAGATTATGAATGCAACTTTTAGGATAAATAATTTGCTGTACTTGTGGGAGTTTATTGCAGTGAGGGCTGAAGTAATTATACCTTTAGTCAATACTTCACTTCAGTTCAGCTGCCATTCTTTTACATCTGACTCCATTGTCATTTTCTGAGAAGGCACTTCAGGGCCATATAAAATCTGAACTTAAAGAACAGCAGAACTATAAAGCCCATTATTTTCCAAGCCCAAAAGTACAGCATTTATCCATTCTGTGAAATATATGTTTGCAATAATGACACAAACTATCAATGTTGCTTGCACAGGTTTTTAATCACTATTCACCACAGATTTTCTGTGACAGTTATGACACACGGGTAAACTTCAACTTGGAAACTTCTCTGGTGTCGGCTCACTCGACCTCTTGGGTCTGCAGGTACAGAGAAAATTGCATGTTAACACTACAGCCTCTGCATGTAAAAAAGGTGTCATCCACTCTGCAGCATAACAGTACACCTTCAAGTAGATAGGAGTAGCCAAAAAGTGAAAACCACGTCAGTAGTGTGTAATTATAGAGTGGAAACATGCCCATCGACTGCAGGCGAAAGTGTTTTCAATTAGTGGTCCATCAACAGATTCAGTCCTTTTGTACTCTTAAATGATGCATTGTCTTCCATCAGGCAAAAGCATACCTGCCTGTCAACAGCCCATACCTTTCCAGAGTCACGGGTCTTCACTCTCATTTTATTCACTTGGGATTCAGCCATGTCAGCCCGCTCCTCAGCATGTTCCAGTTCATGCTGAGCCTTCCTCAACTTAGTCAAGTTGACATTGAGTTGTTCTTCCTACATGACGGAGTGGCAGAACATCATGGTTATCAGGAGGGTTAAAAGGACACAATCAGAAAATAAAATTACATACCAGTACAGGAAAGGAACCCACCGTTTCCTCAGCCTGCCTCTTGTAAGCCTTCACCTTTAGCTGCAGCTTGTCTACAAGATCTTGAAGTCGAGCCATGTTCTTTTTATCTTCCTCATTCTGGGATAAATAATATGTGAAGATAATGGATATGCATTTGAAACCAATTAATGACTATAATTTTCTCAATAAAAAAATAATGCTATAATAACTCCAAGATATCTTTTTGTTTTGCTCTCTGGAAGTCATCGCCTTTACCTGGTAGGTGAGCTCTTTAATTCTGCGTTCATACTTGCGGACCCCTTTGACTGCATCTGCCCCTTTCTTCTGCTCTGACTCCACCTCACCTTCCAGCTGGCGCACCTGCACAAGAGGGATAGTGGTTGAGGCAAAAATTATAATTATCAATGAAAAAGTGAAAGCAAATGGAACGGTTCTATTTTCATGTCCACTATACATTGCTCTATGTCAGCTTGGCTTTACCCTAGCTTCCAGTTTCTGAAGCTGTTTCTTGCCACCCTTGAAGACCAGGCTCTCTGCTTCATCCAAACGGTGCTGCAGGTCCTTAACTGTGACCTCCAGGTTTTTCTTCACCCTCTCCAGATGAGAATTTGTGTCCTGTTCCTTTTTTAGCTCCTCAGCCATCATGGCAGCCTACAACAGCGCCAGACAAATAATGGATTACAGTCCATTTCATCAGGTCAGATGAAGAAAATTATATGCATACGGTCTGATTGAAAGTCATTTACTTAATCTGCTTACATCAGTGATGGCTTTCTTGGCCTTCTCCTGTGCATCTTTGGCTTCCTGAGTGATGTCATCCAGTTCGGTTTGTACTGTCACAATGTCAGATTCCATCTTTTTCTTCATATTCAGAAGGCTTGTATTCTGGGCATGGACAGACAATCACATTTATCTGCTCTGCTGTGAAGGTAAAATAAAAAAGAAAACACCTTAATTTACATACTGAATGATAAACTACATTAGGCCACCCCAAAATGCTCCTGAAGGAAAATAAACTTTACTGTGGAAAGTAGTTCCTGCATAAGGAAAAATGAATGGTATGTGTATATCTAAAGGGGGAGGTGATAGTAAATGATGACATAAGTAATGAATAAATTAAAAAATAAACATTTACATGTTTGTAAATGTATTTCTCAATTTCTTTCTGCTTTTAAGTAATATATTAATTTTTTATTGCTCAGTTCCTTGGAGAATTTTTCAATTTATTCACTGTGTATTTGTGTGTATTTGTGTACTTGTTTTTCATGGAGGTCTGCCACAGCTGTTTGGCCCACTAGGCAGGTTAGGTCAAGAGTGCCTTATAGGGCTCCCTATAAAATTCAAAATGTCAAAGGTTTAGCACTGGCACTTTACACTTACCTGGGAATGAAGTAGTCCCACTCTCTCATTTGCATCCAGTAGTTCTTGCTCAGCTGATTTGCAGCCCTTCTCGGTCTGCTCCAGTGCAGCCCTCAGTTCTTCAATCTCAGACACCATCAGAGCGTTCCTGCGCTCTGCCATGGCCACCTGCTCCTTCATGCCCTCTAATTCACGGGAAGCATCGTCAAATTGCAACTGGGAATCCTAAAAGTTTGGTGGAAGGAATATAAGGAATCCTTGATTAGGGCCTGTCTAAATAATGTATTTTTGATGGAGAAGCATCATTATCTTTGACCTTTTCCCTTACCTTGACCTGGCCTTGGACATTCCTCAGGTGCTTCTGGGCCTCAGCGGCTTGCCGATTAGCATGGCTGAGCTGAATCTCTAGCTCATTCAGGTCTGACTCCATCTTCTTCTTGACTCTCAGGGCATCATTTCTGCTCCTGACTTCGTTATCCAGAGTCATCTGCATGGACTCAATGATTCGCTGACCGTTCCTCTTTATCTGCTCCATCTCTTCATCCTTCTCTGCCAGCTTCCTGTCCAGCTCATTTTTAACAGCACTCAGCTCCAACTGGACTCGCAGAATCTTGGATTCTTCATGTTCCAGTGTACCCTACATAGGAACAATCAGAGCTCATTTATACATTTGCAGTGGACACATTTTAAGGAGAATGTAGAAGGCCCAGTAAGAAAGAAAGAAACTAGTTAAATACACTCCTGATCAAAATTTTAAGACCAGTTGAGAAATTGCAAGAATTTACATTTTGCACTGTTGGATCTTAAGAAGGTTCTAAGTAGAGCTTCAAAATGCAAAAAGAAGAAATGGGAGTGAGACAAAAAATAAATAAATAAATAAATGAATAAAAAATGGGTAAGCAATTTATTGCAAACAACCATTAAAGTGAAATAGGCTGTTCATCAGCAGATCAAAGTTTAAGACCACTGCCTTTAAAAGCCCAAATCTTGGCAAAAATGTGGATTCAGTGTCATTTTCTGTCAGGTATCCACACTGTCATGACCTCCTGATGGAAAAGGCAAAAAAGCTTTCTCTCCTTGAACAGGGTCAGATTGTTGAGCTGTATAAGCAAGGCCTCTCGCAGCCTGCCATTGCTGCTGAGGTTGGACGCAGTAAGACAGTCATTTTAAACTTAAAAGATCCTGAGGGTTATGGAACAAAAAAGTCAAGTGGTAGACCCAAAAAAATTTCACTGGCCCTGAGCCGGAGGATCCAATTGGCTGTCTGTCAAGACACGGGACGATCCTCGGTCCAAATTAAGCTTGTCACTGGTGCCAACTGCAATCCCACAACCATCAGACGGCATCTGCGAGAGAAGGGTTTTAAGAACAAAAAACGTCTTCAAACGCCTCGTCTCCTTCAATGGCACAAAATTGCCCATTTGGAGTTTGGAGTTTCAATGTCCCAAACATGGGACATTGAAAGGTGGAAGAAAGTTGTATTCTCTGATGAGAAAAAATTTAACCTTGTCGGTCCTGATGGCTTCCAACGTTACTGGCATGACAAGGAGATACCACCTGAGATGTTTTCTACCCGGCACAGTGGAGGGGGCGCCATCATGATCTGGGGGGCTTTTTCCTTCAATTGAATAATGGGTTGTGCAGAGGCGTCAAACGGCAGCTGGCTATGTGGAGATGTTGCAGGGGGCATTCCTCATGACTGAAATCCATCGTCTGTGTGGTAATGACTGGGTTTTTCAACAGGACAACACTGCAGTTCACAATGTCCGCCTGACAAAGGACTTCTTCCAGAGAAATAACATCACTCTTTTGAAACATCCTGCGTGTTCCCCTGATCTAAATCCAATTGAGAACATTTGGGGTTGGATGGCAAGGGAAGTTTACAAAAATGGACACCAGTTCCAGACAGTGGATGCCCTCCGTGAAGCCATCTTCACCACTTGGAGCAACATTCCCACTAGCCTCCTGGAAACACTAGCATGCCGAAAATTTTTTTTGAGGTGATTAACAAGAATGGCGCAGCTACTCATTACTGAGTCCTTTTTTGAAAATTTTATTTCTATTTTAGGGGGGTTTGAGTTTTTTTTTTGTTTTTTTTTTGAGACAAGGTCTTAAACTTTTGATCAGCTTATGAACAGCCTATTTCAGTTTAATGGTTGTTTGCAATAAATTGCTTACTCATTTTTTTTTTTTTTTTTGTCTCACTCCCATTTCTTCTTTTTGCATTTTGAAGCTTTACTTAGAGCCTTCTTAAGATCCAACAGTGTAAAATGTAAATTCTTGCAATTTTTCGACTGGTCTTAAAATTTTGATTATGAGTCTACAGTGGAATTATGTACCTCAGCCTCCTCAAGAGCAGCCTGGATTTCATCTTTTTGTGACTCTACAGATTTCCTCGCTTTCTCCAGCTCATGGATGTTCTTGCCACTCTGTCCAAGTTGGTCAGTTAGATCAGCAATCTCCTCTGCATAAAGATTCATACAAATAGAAACACACAGCAGCATCAAGAAACTGAGCAAAATAGCTTGAAAAGAATTTGTATGATGTAAATCCCTGGCTGTTTTTGAGCTCACGTTGCAGGTTCTTGTTCTCTCTCTTCATGGTCTCCAGCTGATCCAGGGTATCTTCATAAGCGTTCTTCATTTTGAAGAGTTCAGTAATAAGAGAGCGATTTTCCTTCTGAGCTCCTTCCAGCTCAGCCTGACTCTCCTCATACTTCTGCTTCCACTCAGACAGGACCTGGTTGAATCGATGTGATTTTTATCAGTTTTACTCACAGCTTTACTGCTTTGAAAAGTAAATCGATTATTATTCTGAATGATTCTGTAATCTGATTGGGTTTACTTTATCAAAGTTCCTTTGCTTCTTATCCAGGCTGGCAGTAATGGCATTAGCTCTGTCAAAATCAACCATTAGGTCCTCCACCTGCAGAAACATTTAGATTCATTTAGTCATAAAATCACAATTTCATCAGTATCTAAATTACATTGTGCATGTAGAATCCTAAGGATAAGAGTAACAGCTATAAACTATGCACAGCAAATCCGTTTCATGTATTCAACTGGAACTATGTTAAATGTCATCACCTAAAAAAATAAATAAATAACAATAATTTAAAAAAAAATCCTCCTATCTATAATTTTTATATTGAACCATAGATTATTGATTATATGGATAATCTATAAGAGGAAGAAAAGATTGTAGAGATGACCTCTCCATGCAGTTTCTGCTTTGTCTTCTCCAGAGATGCACACCTCGCGTTCACTGCCTCAATTTGTTCCTCAGCCTCCTGTAGGCGCTGGGTCAGTTTCTTCCTGCAGGACAGAGGACATGGGTTTTAACACTAATGTACAAGCATGTAAAAAGTATGCAGTAGCTTTGATAATCACTTGGCTTCTTCAAGTTCTTCAGTGCGCTGGATAGCATCAGTCTCATATTTGGTCCTCCACTGGGCGACCTCACTGTTGGCCTTGGACATCCCCCGCTGCAGCTCAGCTTTGGCTTCCTGCTCCTCTTCTAGCTGCTCCCTCAGTAGGTCACAGTCGTGGCGGGCAGACTGGACACTATGGGCCAGAGCATTCTTTGCCTGGTAGAGGAAACGAAAAATCAGCATGTAAAAAAAATAAATAAATAAAAAAATAACTGAGACAAGTAAGTAACCAAACTGTTTATTTTTAAGCTAAGAAATTACCTTGATCTCCTCTTCAATCTGCCTTTTCATTTCATCAATTTGCTGCATGAAGACCTGCTTGCCTCTGGTCAGCTGAGACACAAAGGTGTCCTTTTCTTCAAGCTGACGGCTATATTCACCTAAATGATATATATACATTTAGTTAAAGCATGGATACTACAGTGTCTGCCTAACACATAAGCATGTCTCCATTACGTGCATACAAACATTTTGGTTTTAGTCTCAAGCTGCAGTTACATGGATAATATTTCTTCAGCCCGATTTAAATCATCCTGTTTAGTGATTCCAGCTTGACTGCTTACACGGACACCAAATAAAGTGATCCAATAAGACGTGCATTTACATGCCCCAAAGCATTTCATCAGAATCAGAAGTTGTTTCTTTTTTTTTTTTTTTTAACATGCACAAAGTGCTTCTGCTTGCTGGGAAGCATTTAATCTACTTGAAATATAAATAGGATATAGGCTAAGTCATTTTCACCAATGGTTGCTCTCACATCAGGTCATCCATAAGACTGTAAAAATGAAAACTGGCTGGGTCAGAACTACCAGACTTAAAATTTTTCCAGCGTTTTTTGATTTGGTCGATGAATAATTGGATTAAGGCTTCTTTCATCATTTCAAACACTTGTTTGAAGAACTCCTGGTTTCGAGCCTTTTGACCACTGAGGCCCACTGTCCGTGGGTGTGTTTCATGCGCTATCCCTAAAGTTGCTATCTTGCGCACACACTTTAGGGATAGCGGATAGCGGGTGGTCCTGACCACCTGCATCCACACCTCCAGGCGCAAATGACGGAGTCGGCATAACGGATAGCGGGTGGCGCAAGATACCGTTTAGGGATAGCAGAAGTTCCTAAATCCGCAATTTGCGGGTAGCGGGTAGTGGCAGCGGATAGCGGGTGGCACAAGATAGGGCCTTTAATCTTTAAAGGTCTCCCAAAAAAAAGTCATATCAGCCACAGACCAGTTGTTTCTTTCTACTGCAATGTTTCTGCCCCTCCAGGAAACTCATAAAAAAAGAGAAAAAATCAATATGTAGATGGTTATTAAGCACTAATATTTTCTGAATGAATCAATGGTTTACACTACCCTTTTCAACACGATCGAAAAATTCCTTCTGATCAGGTCCGAATGGACCAGTCTCTTCTGACTGAAGTGGCTACATGAGGCATTTTTATCCTGACTGGGTTACTATTCTGACTATTAGTGGAATATTAAGGTGCATGTAAAGGCAGCTATTGTTTTTAGATACCATTCTCAGTCATGAGCTTGGCTCTTTGAGCAGTCATGTCAGTGATCTGGCGAAGGTTCTCATCATTCTTAGTCTTCACCTCATTAATCTGGTCCTCTAAAGAGCGAGCTATTTTCTCGAGATTGACCTGCAAGGAGAGATATCGTGTCAAATACTTCCCTTTTCACACTAATGAGTTCAAATATGTCATGATGTATCTCTATCACCTATACACATAGTAACCCCACACCTTGGCCTTGGCCACGCTCTCCATATTGCTTGCAAGGTCATCAATCTCCATCTTGTACTCGTTCTTCTCCTTCTCAAGTTTTTGTTTGATCCGCTGGAGGTTGTCAATCTGCTCACTAAGTTCAGCCACACTGTCAGAATGCTTCTTTCTCATGGCTGCGGCCATAGCTTCATGCCTCAGAGTTGATTCCTCCAGATCACGACGCACTTTCTGGAACTCAGCCTCACGTTTCTTGTTCATCTCAATCTGAGCAGCCGTTGCTCCACCCGCTTCCTCTAGCCTCTCGCTGATCTCTTCAAGTTCCCTGGACAGATCAGCTCTCTGCTTCTCAGTTTTGGCACGATTGGCTCGTTCAGCCTCACCCTCTTCCTCCAGCTCTTCAATGCGGGCCTGTCACAGGGTGAAATATCTTTCAATTTATGCAACACATGAATAGGGAAGTGATTCTTCCTGATTAATGAGGCATTCCTGTTTGCCTGAGCTAATAATGTGACCAACATGAATCATGCAAAAAAGAAGAAAAAAAAAGGTGTATGTGAGTGAGTTTTCCAAGTGAAATTTATGACAGAGATGATTTGAGGACATCTGATTTATAATCCCCTTTCATACAACCAAACGTGGCCAGGCTTGTCTGTATAACTGAAGAAGCTCTGCTAAGCGCACACAGCACTCAATTTTATTTTGTTTTATTGACTAGAATACATTTGTATTATAGTATACACTGACTGATATTTATTTTTATTGTAGATCAAGTAGGCCTTGTGAAGAAAAATCATTGCCAATGAATGTTAGGATGTGAAAATTTAACATAATCTACAAGGCAGGTAGGATAAGATATAAAGCTGGCTGGCCACATAAAAACAACTGTTTTGAACAATGTTTGTGTGTAAACTGCCCAGCTGGTGTGCTGAGCAGCAACCCAGTTTAGGGAGTTGCCACCACTACACTTAAAGTGATCAGTGTTCCAGGGGCATTGGGAAAGCTTAAGAACAGCATGAAGGACATCACAGATATGGCAAACAATGTGCCTGCCTCAAGATGTGCTTGGGTGCTCAAGTAGTGCACTGAGCATCAAAGGAAAGCCTGTTGCAACTGAGCCTTTTTTTTTTTTTTTTTGACCCATTTATTTACCCACATTTTACACTGCAACAAACCACTTTTCAAATCATATGGCAGCACTAAAGATTTCACAACATATCAAAATCATAATCCTAAGGATTAGGAAAACTAATGTGGATGACTTTATTACAGTGATGGAATGCTGGTTTGAAGAAAGTTTGTTTGAGTTTGAAAGTCTGTTAAATTTAATTTTCAGATTGTAGTGGGGTGAATGGAAACCAGTGGCTGGATAAAAGATTGGTTTTGAGGTTGGGAGTTGAGACGAGAAGTAATTACATTTTGTAAATATTACACTAAACACGCAGAATCAGTGTGTTGCTGTCCACGTTTTTCGGTTCTCCAGCCACTCTTGCTTAATTAATAATGGTGGTATAAGAGCCCCTTTACTCTGGTCGGTCAGTCCCTTCTTCTGCTCTTACACTGATGATTGGTGAGTGTTAATAAAATAAATTGTAGTTTTAAAGAAAATAAAGCAAATTACATATTTTTCACATCACTGGTTCATCGACCAGATGAACTATAGAGTTGATTGTTATACAGTTCTATGGTCATACAGTGGTTGAGGTTACCAGTTGAAATTATTTATGTATTTAATAAACAGTAGTGTCAGTGTAGTATGAAGTTACTGCATGTAGAACTCACAAATACATTATGATGTAAATTATATGCAGATGACATTGCATTGTACCTGGAGCTCCTTGATCCTTTTTTGCAGCTGAACTCCGATGGACTGCTCATCCTCGATCTTGCTGCTCAGTTGGCTGACCTCAACCTCTGACCTGATTAACACCAGAAGGACAAACAGCGAGCATTATTTCAAGAGATGCTAAGTGAAAGTAAGAAATATTTAAAATTTAACAAGTTGTTTTCTTCCTTACTTTTTAAGCTTTTCCTCAGTTTGGTGTTTTTCATTCTCCAGATCCATTATGGTCTCCTGGGCCAGTTTCAGATCACCTTCCAGCTTTCTTTTGGCCCTCTCGATGTCCATGCGGACCTTCTTCTCTTGTTCCAGAGAGCCTTCCACCTAGCAGATAGAAAAACAGTATTTAGATAATAAATATATTTACAATAAAGATATTTAAACTGCAGTACCTAACATTATGCAATGCAGATTGCTGCTAACATTCATTAAGACTGAGGTATAAGTGTTTGATTAGTCTTATTATTATTAAATTTGGCTTTACTGACATCATCTATTTGCTGCTCCAGCTTTGTCTTGGCCTTGGTCAGAGAACTGACTTTGTCCTCCTCTGATTGCAGGTCATCAAGAGTCTGCTGATGTGCCTCTTGGAGGGCTTTCTTCTCCTTTGTCACCTTAGCAATTATCTCCTCCTGAGATGCCATCTCTTCAGTCAGGTTTTTAACCTTAATTCATATAAAAGGATACAAAGGAATTACAGTAAACTATAAACATCATTGTAATTCTCACTTTAAACTGCCACCAGCAAAACATTTTTAGGGAATTATTTTTTATTCTGGTTTAGTTGACCACAGGGAGACTGACAGGAGAGGAAGAGGGGGAAGAAAAAGAGACAGAATGAGACAAAGAGATGGATGTGAGAAGGGGGCTGAAATGCCACAGCTGTAATAATAATAATGATAGGAAGAAATTTACATATAGCTCCTCTCAAACATAGAGCACTGCGCTTTACACAGGAAGATGAAATAGAAATTTAAAGTAATAAAGCAGTGATAATGCAAAAACTTAAAATACAAAAACGTAGCAGTAAAAATGAGACACAACATGGAAACTGGAAACCTTGTGATTGAGGACAGAAAGAGACAAAGAGACAAACAAACACTGATAAAAGTCCATGACAAAATACAATAAAGCAATGCTAAAACAGAAATATGAAGTGTTATGGTGTAAATTGGACAGAGAATAACCATGTAAAAAGCACAGCGTGATTGATTGGCTGATTTTTTGTTATGGACTGTCAGACATATGAAATCCAGTGGACAACATGTTAAAGTGAAAACACATGGTTTCCGTTTCCAACATCTGCGTTTTCCAACATTTCCAACATGGTCCCAAGAAGTTAAACGCTATCAATAATTAAGCAAAGCTGCTTTTTAAAAATTAAAAGACAGACTTACTCAGCAGCCTGAGGTGAATGTAAAAGAACTATAGCGCCATAAGACAAATGCTCAGATCGTTCTCAGTTGCATCAGGTCGTAAGCGAAAAGATGACCATGCGGCTTGTTCTGCACCAGCGTGATATTTCATTGCAATTCAGCTGCAATTCTCTATACTACCAGGAGGTGGAAACAGTCTCAAAAAAGTTTACTGGAAGCTGGGATTGTGGACAGCTTAAGAAACACAAGACTTTTATGTTTTCATATGCTGAATCACTGCACAAGCCATTAACAAGAGCTGATTAGGACTAATGGTGCAAAACACAATGTACAAACTACAGGCAGTTGTCGGCCACAGATGGTCCAGTGAGGGCTGATGGACGACTGTTGGTGTGTCATGGGGCCCACATTGATTAGGTAGAAAAGTGGATGCCAACTCAATCAAGACTCAACTAGCATGGTCCCAGGAACTGGGGCTGCTGCATGGATGAGGTCCCGTGTTGAGAATAATAATGTTACAGCGAAACTCAAATGACCCAACATGTAAAACGCAATCAAACAAGCTGAAAGCCAATGGTAAGACAGCTGACGGCATTTCTCACACAACCAATCTTGTGATATGCAACTTTAGCCATGCCACAGCCAAAAACTGAAAAATTATTTATGATGAGATATCGCACCTTATTTTCAGTAGCATGTTTCTCCTTCTCCACTTTAGCCATGGTAATTTCCAAGTCGTCGATGTCCTTTTTCAGCTCCGAGCATTCATCCTCCAGTTTCCTTTTCTTAGCAGTCAGGTCACCATTAATCTCTTCCTCATCCTCCAGTCTCTCAGTTACCTCTTTGAGTTTGGCCTCAAGCTGAATTTTGCTCTTAATCAGTCCTTCACACCTCTCCTCAGCATCAATCAAATTTTCTGATTCCTTCAAGCAAAGAAAAAATGCAAAATTTGGTGAAACGTCCCAAAACGAATTAATCGGTCTGTTTTTGTCTAAATGTTGGAGTTGGATGAATGGAGGTTGAAAATAGTGTGTACTTACAGATGCAATTTGGAGCTGGAGTTCATTCTTTTCCTGCAGTACTGTCACCAGCTTCTCCTCCAGTTCCTTCTTACGGGCTTCTGCCTTGACCAAGTCTGCTTTGCATTTTTCAAAGTCATCCTTCATGTTAGACAGCTCTTTCTCAGTTTCAGCACTCTTAAGTAGAGGCTTGATCTTGTAGAACACCTTCATCCATGGCCAGTGTTTCACATTCATAAATGACCGGATGTTATACTGGATGGTTGCGATCGAATCTCTAATTGGGAAAAAAGGCATAGGGTGAGGAATGCACCTTTTTTTTTCTTACAGGAGCAAATACTGTTCTCATACAAAACATATAATCACATCTATCAAGGTTTTAAAGTGGTGTGAAGTCATTTACGTTCTTTCCATCATCTTCACAAACTCCCTCCTCATGACGAATCCACGAGCCAGAGCCTGGATCATGGACACCAGTGTGGCCAGTTTCTCATCTCTCATCTCCTCTAGGACACCCAATAGACCAGCCTTAAAAAACACCTGTAAAAACACAGTTTGTCAGCATCACAATACATACAACAATAGAGTAAGATAAAAGTATCCATCACTGACTCACCTTTGTATGACCAAACCTGTACTGGTCATGATCAACATCAATTGATTCAAGTAGCTTCTCAGAAGCCTTCTTGTTGTCTATGAACTGGCCCTCTGGGATGACACTAGCATTAAGCACTTTATATCTATAGTAAGAGAATGCCAACAGAGAGTGAGATTTGGATTATGATATTATTTACTGAACTGTTTAAACATCAGGATTTGTCACAAGTCGAGTTGTTGCATGAAATGAACCATAAATCTAAGATTATGTCTTTATAATATCTGTGTGAATGTGTACCTTTGCTTGAAGTCAGCATAAACAATTCTGCTGGGAAAGCCCTTTCTACAGATCCTGATACCCTCCAGCACTCCATTACACCTCAGCTGGTGGATAACCAGGTGGCTGTCCATCACACCTGCATATAAACCAATCAATTAATAACTGTGAATTGGAAAATAATTATGTACAACATGTTGGTCATTGGTAATCTATATAAACCTGGAGACTTGGTCTCATTGGGGATCAAACAGCGCACAAAATGAGGGTGAGTACTCCTCAGATTGGTCATCAGCTTGCCCAGATTCTCCTATGGGGAAAGGGATCATCAGTAACCAAAAAAAAAAAAAAAAAAAAAAAAAAATAGAGAGCTTCTCACAGCTCATATTTAGTCTTGAGGAAAGAGCATCAACAAACTTACTCTGAACTGAGAAGACACAGTTTGCATGGAGCCTCCCTTCTTCTTGCCACCCTTCTTGCCACCCGACTCTACAAGAAATCAGTACAATCTAATTCAATTTCTTGTGTTAACTGAAAGGCAGGATTATCTGGGTGGACGCTGTAAAATGTTTTAAATCAGTTTAAACTGTGTTAGGTTTGGGTAAGCTTGCTCAGCTTTTGGTGTAAGGGGGTCTTTCTCAGAGATGGCACATTTGGTGATAGTTAGGATTCTTATCCATTTAGCAGTACTTGCAGCTTTGAAATTGAAACCAATGTATGTTATACATCCTCCAAACAAATTTTCCGCTTTGTGTCGACATTCAGATTTGTGCTGTTTTCTGGTCTGTATCTACTTCATTCATTTTGGAGAAAAACACTCCTGGTGAAGCTCCCGTTCTTGTGACAGGGAAGGAGTTAATGGACCAAACTTGGTGGATGTATTACACTCATATGGAGCAGCAAATACCACTAGAGCGGTAAAGGTAAGGACTTTAATTAGTTCACGTGTAATGTAGAAAAAACAATTAGCATTTGATTTTACCTTCAGCAGCTGCACCTGCAGCATAGAGATGAGCCATGAGTTTATTTGAAGACTTCTGGTAGAGCCCCACCACAGACTCATTTAGTGGGTCCTTGTTCTTGTCCAGCCAGCCTGTGACTGTGTAGTCCACAGTTCCAGCATAATGCACAAGAGAAAAGTGGGCCTCAGCCTTGCCTTTGACAGGCTTTGGTTTCTGGAAGCAGTTGTTTTTGCCCATATGCTGGTCATATAACTTGTTTTTGAAGGTAGTGTCTGTAGCCTTGGGAAACATGCACTCCTCTTCAAGGATAGAGAAGATGCCTAGTGGCTGACCAAAAACACACAAACGGAAACACTCTAAATGCGCATTAAATGTCTAACACTATATAGGCTATACGTCCAAGTGTTTTAACGGCAGCACTCTGGGAACATATTTTCTGTGTGCTGTGATTCAAAGAACACTTTTGGTTCCAGAAGCATTGACCTTGCTCTTAATTTAACCAGAGAATGTTATATAACATCTACTACTTGTTGAGATGTTTATTTTATGTTACTCAGGTCAGCCAATGCCTTGATCCCATCTCAATTGCATACCTTTTCAATAAGTTCAATGCAGGCAGCCAAGTCCATGCCAAAGTCAATGAACTCCCAGACAATGCCCTCCTTCTTGTATTCCTCTTGCTCCAGGACAAACATGTGCTGGTTGAAAAACTGTTGCAGCTTCTCGTTTGTAAAATTGATGCACAGTTGCTCCATGCTGTTGTACTGAATAGAATTCAAGAACATTTTCATAAAGTTTGTCAGTATACAGCCTAGTTTTGATACCATAACCTTTAAGAAAGAGAGCTGGAACACTCACATCGAAGATCTCAAATCCGGCAATATCAAGCACCCCAATAAAGAAGTTTCTTGGCTGCTTAGTATCTAACATCTCGTTGATGCGGACAACCATCCACAAGAACATCCTCTCATAGGTGGACTTGGCAAGGGCATTCACTGAGTTGAGCACCTATGCAATCACACACACACACACACACACAAAAACAACATACATCCATATACGATTGTACTGATCAGATTTTTTTTTAAGCGTGACTAGGTCTGACCCCTAGCCATATTGTGTATATTTTTTCTGACCTAGAAGCCTTTCAACTGTCCTTCAGCCTGTGGAGCGACCTGCATGAGTAACTTCTAGAAAAAATGTATCCCTTACCTAACCCTAACCCTAATACACTTTCTCTGGTGTAATTTTAGACTACTTTTAAGAAGTTTAGCTGAATGGGTAGAGCACACTAACAGGCGTAGGGGTTCAAATCCTACTGTTTCTGCTCATGCGACAAATCTAAACATATAAGAGCTATACAAATAAAGTTCATTATTATTATCAGTAGTTATAATATTTGTTTTAATATTGGTATTTTTACATGAGTGAACAGAGAGTTGCTTGTTTGTAACCACTGCTGTAAAGTCTCACCTGGGGAACTGTCTGCCCCTTAGTGACAAACTCATTTCCGACCTTCACTCGAGGGTAGCACAGACACTTCAGCATTTCAGCTGAGTTCAGGCCAAGCAGATAGGCAACTTTGTCAGCCACTGGGATGGAAAAAGAGCTTTTACAAACAATAATGTAATTTTAAGAGGTTTTTTTTTTTTTGGCAAATGGACTGCTAGTTGTATTTACCGTCTGTGCCATCAGGCTCAGCTTGCTCCTCACGCTGCTTCTGTTTGAACTTCATGTTGCCGTGGTGGATCACAGCTCCAGTTTGCTTATAGATGCTGATTTTTTCGTCTCCACTGAAACCCAGGATGTCAATGGCGGACTGAAAGGATATGTACATACTGCACAGTTAATTTTCAAAATTCAGCTATATTGATTGAGCAGAAAATGGTTGAAAATTTGGCAGAGAAAGTAAAAGTGAAAAAGTTAAAATATTTATGTTAAATGTTAATGTAAGCCATTAATCGTGTTTAGCTATATGTGGCTCACATCGGTGGCCATCAGCTCCTCCTTGTCATCAATACTCTTCACAGTGATCTGACCCTGGCTGATCATCGGGAAATCATAAGGGTTAGTGGTGATGAGTGCCATTTCTGTGGAAGAAAGGAGAAATATCAGAGAACACCCAGAGTCTTCAAGTCCCAATATACAGCACGGCATCACATTAAACCCTGACAGTCTAGTAGAGATTGGAGATGTTACGTTCATTTAAAAAAAAACTTTAGGATCAAGCTCAATCAATGTCAGTGAAGTGGACTTAAAATCATTCCATAAGCCCACAGCGCTGAGTTGTAACTTTACCAATTAGCTCAGGTTTATGGTTGGTCATCATCTGGTAGAATATGTGGTAGCTTCTCTCATCTGAAAGTTGAAAAGTCACTCTGGACTTTTCCAGTAGATCTAAGGAACACAGATACAAAGAGGATTTTGTATTACAGGAGTGCAAATTTTCCTCTGTTACAAAAATGTTTAATTAAAACATTGTTCAAATTTGTTTGAATGATTCACATTATTTGAAATAGAGGAGATGGTTTTGTTGGCCAGTCTTAGGGTCCAATACTGTGACTGTTCACCTTGTGAGGGCTTAGTCTTAGCCTTTACAGTTAATTCTGCACAATTTGTGCATTTGATTTGATTTGATTTGATTTGATTTATGGATAGAGTTAAAACAAATCCAAAGGATGACATGTAAAAGTGCATGCACCTATTTCCAACATGGTCCTTTCATAGTCATAATCCATGCAACTAAATAATTGCACTCAGAGTCCAGAGGTCTGTTATTTACTTTATTATCCTCTGGATTTTCCCCACTCACAGAACTTTGATCCTCTTACAGGAATTTGGTTGCATTTAGTGCTCCTTGTACTTCTGCATTTACAGCCTTAAATAAAAATTAATTTTGAATAAAATTATGAATTTTGTCATTTATATTGGCAAACAGTTGTATATTTATAACATCAGCAAGTCAATAACTACGAATGCAGCATCTGTGAATGTAAAATTTAATTCTGTATTTCCCATTTGCCCATTATTACAATTTTTGGAGCATTTGAGGGCAGCATCTGCTTACTCTTTAGTATTCACTGGGAGACTTTTGGTGTGTTGCGAGGAGATTATGAGGTAAATATTGGACTTTTAGACCCATGGTGCAATTACTGGCAACAAAATACATGGATTGTTGTAATTTTATGGGCCATTTTTTCCCAATTTTGGAACTCTAAAGAGCCCATATCCTTTCGCCTGAATTCTCTCAGAGAAGTCTGTGCTGCCTTAGTTGATGTGCAATTTTGAATGAATGACTGCTGATCTAGGGTTGTAAGGCTATACTTAGCAAGAATCGTTCAGACGTACTTACAAGTCTCAATATCAGCTTTGGCCAGCTTTCCAGTTGTGCCAAAGTGAATCCTAATGAATTTACCCTGAGGCAAAAATAGGTGGTTATAAATGGGTTGTAGTTAAACGGGCTGAAGATAATTAAAAAAAAAAAAAAAATGCAGATAGTCCTTCTTGGTACTCACAAAGCGAGATGAGTTATCATTTCTCACTGTCTTTGCATTACCATAAGCCTCCAGCAAAGGGTTAGCAGCAATGATCTGATCCTCAAGAGACCCCTGAGGAAGAGAATTTTTGTCAACACTGATTTACTCTTTTTGTGTGTATCAAAAACGCACATCATCAACGATGGTAATAATACAAAATTATAAAGTTTAGCAGAAATGGTATTTTATACCAGCTGCAGGTATGCTAAATGCATACCTGCATTTTGCCAGGAGTCGGCTCTTTCTTCTTCTCCCCTCCACTGGACATTGCAACTGTTGCAAAGTACTGGATCACACGCTTGGTGTTGACAGTTTTTCCTGCACCAGATTCTCCACTAGTTTGCAAGAAAAAGATTTACACAAGTCAGGGGGTGGCAGGAGTCAAATTTAGAGCAGACTTTTAAAAATCACACTATATCACACATAAACATAAATACCTGGTATTAAAAAGGAAACTTACGTGATCAGGATAGACTGGCTTTCCCTATCTGCAAGCAAAAACACATTTTTTTTTATTTATTTATTTTTTTTTATTGTGCATTCATAAATATCAATTTGTGCATTTGTCCATTTTACCCATCCATCTGTCCATTCATCCATCTCATACCAGTCAGCATGTTCTGATAGGCATTATCAGACACAGAGAAGATGTGGGGAGGAGCCTCCATTCGCTTCTTCCCCCGATAGCCTGAAACCACCTCCGGGTCATACACAGGAAGCCACTTGTATGGGTTCACCGTGACACAGAACAGGCCGGAGTAGGTCTGTTTTGAAAAGAGGAAGATCACAGCTACATAAACGGATTGCAACTGCAGTTATTTTCCTATCATATTCTGAAATTGTGTTTTACACGGACGCCAAATCATTTCATTTTTGGCATTAAAATTTGTTATGAGTCTCACATAGATCATCCATGCTGCAAAACGCTCTCTGAGGTTAAACAGGATAGAAGCTTCATTGAGGTAGGTCAACATGGCCATGTCCTCAATCTTGTCAAACTTGGGGGGATTCATGTTGGTGACATCGCCCTCTGGGACAGTTCTGGTCTGAAAGTTAATAAAGTTCCATAATTACATCCAGGGAGGACCGGAAAATATCAAGAATAAATAAAATCCATCCATCCATTGTGAAAGATAGGTGTCTCATATATAATATAACCACAATGTGGTGTTATGAGTTTTCCTCATTATCATTGGCATACCTCCTCAGTATTGAGAATTTTCACAGTAACCTTTCCCCCGTCTTTCTTAACGATGGAACCCTTTAGATACAGCTCCTTTTCATCAGGCACAAAACAAGCAGTCTTGGCATCAAACGGCTTATTTTGAGCCTCAGCCCTCTCCCTCTCCGTCTTGCGAAGATATATGGCCGCTTTGCCATAGCAGGCCATCTCAGCGTCCGTACTCATGGTTGCTCCTCACTGTGAAATGTAGAGCACAACATGGATCCATTTTGTTCTTTTTGATACTACCAAGCACCACTGACATTTTATGAATAAATAATAATAATAATAACAATAAAAAATGTTTAAATCAATTAACATCAGAAGCTCACCTTGTGCCCCCTTCTCAGATGACGGTGTATACTTCCTCTGATTCTGTAAAATGTCAGGGGGTTTGTTGAGGTTTATTACCATAATTAAAAGACCACACCACTGATTTTGAATGTTTGGCCCATGTGCTCTTCAATTTCCCCACATTTTACATTGCAACAAAACATTTTGCAAATCATGCAGGGGTACTAAAGATTTCACAACATACAATCAAAAGCGATCCATTTTCAAATGTGAATTTTTGATCCAAACAGCCACCTTATAATATTCTGTTTCTGCAGCTAACAATTTCATCACCATTCATAAACCACAGAGCTGATAATTCAGTGTGTAAAGCAAACGTTTCCCCGGGGACTATTTTCTGACAAAGGGACTATTTCACTCCACCCAATTTCAATTGATCAAAACTTAACAACACTGCTGCTTTTAGGAAAACTAATGCTGACAACTCTATTACGGTGATGGAATACTGATGTGAGGAAAGTCTGAAGTCTCTGAAAGTTCATTTTCATATCACAGTGGAATGAATGGAAACTAATTGCCGGATAAAAGGCAGAAAAAAATGATACTGGAGTTCTAAAATACTGGCTGGTTGCCAGTATTTTTAAGATTAGGATTAGAAGAAACACAAATATACTATATTTTGCAGATATAGGCTAAACATGCAAAATCACTGGTATGCTTATTTAAATACATTAATGGAAAGCCCAAGATGTGGATGCGGATTTCTGTCACGCCAGAAATATGAAATAGATATTAGGCTAAACGTGTCACCAACCAAGTTAATACCTGTCTACCTGTGATCCTACCCTGCACAGACATGCCACCACAGCCCAATGTTATACCCAAATGAATTACCAATCATAAATCTGAGAGAATAACAACTAACAGTTGAAGCTTAATACATGCATAACTTTGTATTCATGGTACTCAGTACAAATGCAATTGATCCTAAAAACATCAATCCGCATTTGGAGCACTGCTGGCTGTTCATGCTATTGAAGCTTGTGTTTCATGAGAAGGAGAAAGAGCCTTACCCAAGGGGATGAACATCTCAGTCCCAGCGCTGCGCAGGTCTCCTCTTATATCTGAGTGAGACTGCACAGCCAAGCACAAGTTAAATGAGGAGTCAGGAAATCTTGGAAGTGGAGACAAGAGCTTGTTAAACACCCTAAACCCCCCCATCCCACACACACACACACACACACACACACACACCCACCCCCAATACACTGAACACCAAACTGCTTTTCCACATCGCTGATCATCTCTGAGTTGAATTTCACTGACTTAGCAGTAATTAAAATGACGCTACTAAAGACATTCTTTGAGAACGGCCAGTTTTTCATGATCATATTCCAACATGGATTGAACAATTACTGCCCTCATCACATTGGTATCACTTTAATTTGTAGTTATTTAATTCTCTGTTTATCGTCCAACATCACTAAAGGAGCTACAGGTAGGTGGTGGCTTTTCTGCGGCACTGATTTATGGCCAGTTGTGAGTTTAGACCCCAAAGGCTCCACAGTTCAGGGTGAGCTAGTCCCTACAAAGGTCTGTGGCTAAGGACACTGCATGGAGCCTGCATTAATTATGTCCTCTTTCCTGTGATCATCACAAGCTCATCTGGGCGTCACACTGCTTGACAACTGGCACTGCTAAAGTTTATGCATACCTTACCCAGGATAGCTGCAGCTTCACACATTCTCTCATCGTTCACTCTCTCAGCGGGTTTCGCGGGGTTTTCTAAGGACACGGAACATCTTCACACTCATAACTTTCCTGTACAGCAAATTCAGACTTCACTGACTTTTAAAGGGGAGATTAGATGAGGACATGTAAACAGAAATGTCTTTATGTCCTCGGCCTGACTGACATTGACAGACAGTGGACAAGCTTGCATCTGCTACTACTCTGAAATCTAAAAATCCAGCAGAAGTTCAACTGAGTTATATTTCACCATGAAAGGACAGTCATGGATTGCCCTTGATCCATTTTAGCAGCAGAGCCTTGGCAGAATCTTGATGCAGGCCAGTGCGTGATGTAGTAAGATACTGTTGCTTTGCCAAATGTTTTGATCCCCGCGGTGTCATGTAGACACGTGTCAGGTTCGCCACACGGAGTCTGAATCATGTCTGACCTTCTCTCGAAATATGTTCTGCTCTGCACAATTGAACTGCTCCTTTTGTGCTTTTGTCCTTTTGTAACATAAATAAAATAAACACACACGCACATTCCCAAAACACAACACCTGTTGCATGGCCGAACACATTTGCAGAGTTCATTACCAGCTGTGGACAAATCTGTTTTGTTTTAGGTTTTTTTTCATGTACGTGATAATTATGACCTTGAAAATCTGGAAAGACTGTAAAGTATCATTCCCAGCCTGGCCAGTTATACAACTAAGGCCAGGGTTACACTTGTCCTTAATGCGACAAGTGTCATCTGTTCAAGACAGGACGCATCAACTGTCAAGTCTGTCAAGGTCGGATCATCCTCACATCTGGATCTGATGAGTCAGACTGCATGCCACGGTGGCCTGGCTCACATTGAGTTTGGATCACAGTGAGGTTTCGGGCAGCATATGGGCACAGTCTGGACAATTTATCAATACATATAGTGGAATATACCTGTGCAGTAATATATCACTATCTGATCCGACATGAGTTCCAAAGGTCACATTGAAAACACAACTGTAACCACAGCTTTAAGTCTGCAATAACAAACATTGTGAGTAAGACTATAATACCAAGCAGTCAGCACCAGCAGTACTGGGAGCTGCACATGAGGAGGCTGTAAGACTGGAAGATGTTCTCATGCACTGTTTGCAAGTTGGTGAGAGGTTAGCAACTACAGCAACTGCCAGTACCTACCTAACAATATTCCTTGTCATGCAAAAGGATTTTTTTTTTAATTTTTTTTTTTTGCACTTCTAAACTGTGGGATAGGAAAGAGACAGGATAACAGTTATCATAAACTGGTAACATTTTTTTGGGGGGATAGATATTCAACAGAATGTCAGTTTATATAAAATATGAAATACCAACAAGAGTTCAAAATAATATCAGTAAGCCATAAATTATATTTTAACATTTTTGTTGATATTAAAAAAATATATGTATTTCCAACAGACGACCAGGAGATATTTCAGTTTTATGTCAGCAATATGTCAGAAAAATTTCTATTGATCATTTGGGTAGATACTTATCTTTTGAAATAATGTCAACAAATGCCCTCAGCAAAAACATTCAACAGAATGTCAATAGATATGCCAAGATGATACTGAAATATAATTTATGGTGAATTGATTTTCTCCTGACTTCTTGATATTTAACTTATACATTAGTTGACGTTCTGTTGAATATCTATAGGGGACGATCCAGAGAGAGTGTCACCATCTCAGTTCATGGTCATGGGCGGCTGGAGTCTATAACCATATGCAGGAGGCAGAAAACCAACTTCGACAGGTTGACAGTCCATCACAGGGCTGATTCAGATTGAAAGTCAATCACATTCATAACTGCGGGCGATCTAGACTCTCTAATCCACTTGGCTTGCGTGTCTTTGTGCTGGGGCAGGAAACGCAGGAGGAATTCTGCACAGAAAAGGCTGGAGCCCCAAAACTAATCTGGGTTGTTGTTGCTGTGAGGCAGCACAGCGGAGACAAGACACA
Source organism: Myripristis murdjan (assembly GCF_902150065.1). NCBI lineage: Eukaryota > Metazoa > Chordata > Actinopteri > Holocentriformes > Holocentridae > Myripristis > Myripristis murdjan. Next base: position 17,722,608 of record NC_043991.1, read on the forward strand.
CCCCTCACATTAACTTACGCCTCCATCAGCTGCCATAATACACATACCTCAAGACACTGTCCGGTCAAGCGCTATTTATTTCTGATGTTGAAACAGAATTTGTAAAAATCTGAATTTTTTTGGTCTGTAGAATCAAGGCTCTCTTTCCTTGTTCAGAGTGACATCAAAAATGAAATAGAAACCCAAACCAAACTGATGTCGCAGCCAAAGTTTCATAGCATGATTTATGATTTTATAGTATGTTTTCATAGGATGTTTTATAAGTCAGTTCAGCTCAGTTCAAGTAAATTCATTAGCTTTATTGTCTTTGGTGTCATCATAATTAATACACATCACAAGCACAAAACAAACAGACAGACAGACAAAGAGTTTATTAAACAACATAGCAATACACTTATGAATGAATGAATTTAAATTATTTTTTTATCTGATTAATTATTAATTTTATTTAATTAATTAACTGTTCAATTTTAATTCAATTTAATTTATTAAATTAAAGGTATTTTTTAATTATTATTAATTTCCATTTGGTAAAGAGGCTTATCACCTTCAGGATGAAAAATTTGTTTGCCAGCTGTTGATCTGAGGCGAGTAAACAACACAAAGACATTGTTGTTTTGGTTTTGAACCGGAGAACAAGCGGCCCTGTTGGCTTCGACAGTTTTTGAGACTCTGAGACTTAGCTAACTAAACACTTTGATGTCCACTCGTAAACCTGATTAACTCAAATCGAGTTTTAAAGCATGCTTGTTCGTCGTCGGTGTGTGGCAGTGCATTTGAGGACATTTTTGTCAGATACGAAGCACAAAACATGGACTCATTTTTGCTGTGTTGAAAATCATCACACAAAATCGATGTCAAATTTCGATAAGTGTTGCAAATTATACAAAGGACTACGGTCCCGGCTGTTAGAAACACAACAAACAGTAAATCATTCACAGTTTTACATAGAGGTCATCTCTGCAGGCTTTTAATCAATATTGCCCTGGTATTGCCCTGCCTGGTAAAACAAAGACAGTCATAGTCACTGCATATTAAATGCATTTTTTTGTTGTTTGTTTTTGGACAGTTGTGTTGTTTGACATTGAAAGATTATCCCACTTTTGCAAATGGCAAGTGCTTACAAAAACCCAAACTACTGTAAATCCCAGCTAATAATACTTTGGGGGAGTAAAATGAAAATAAGGAGCAAGCTTGCACCAAAACCTCAGATATGGCAAAATAAATCATACAGTATCTTCTATGACTAAAAGGGATCTATTGGACAGCTATGGAGGAGAAAAACAAACAGATAAGGGCAGTTCAGCAGAAGCCAAGAAGACTTTCTAAATAAGTGTGTGTCAAGATTAACTTTATTCAAGGCTGGGATTTAGAAAGTTTGGAGCTCCTGCATATAGTTTGACTGACATTTAAGAGATCTGGTTAGAAATATCAGATAACCATTGCAACGTCAAAAATGGAAGCCATTATAAAGCTTTACCAATCACAACTCAGGCAGCACTGATGTTTTCTAGTTTCCAACAAGGAGAGACTAATCATACACGTCTGAAATTTTCAAAAGTAAACTACTGGGCTACGGCTGTTCCCAGTCATTTTAAAAGCACTGCACGATATGAAATTGAGCTTGACTGAAAAAAATGACACAAAAATTGGTCTGCAGTTTTGAAGATTTTCAGGGCTGAAAATGGGTGTCTTGTTTTAGTGCACTAGATAACTTTTCCTTCAAATGAATCTGGGACAATCCCAGTAGAAAGAGAGCAGCTCAGTGGCAGTATATCCTGGTAAAATCACCAAGAAGTAATGACCCGAGGATGGGAAGTAAATCTTTCCAAACTTATGATGATGGGGTCTCGTGGTTGTGTTGCAGCGAGGATTTACATCTCACCATCATGGAGAACTCCTGCAATGGAGTGTGTGTAAAAAGTGAGATGTTCAGCAGACCACAACGGGGCGATGGAGCTGAAGAGATGGCTGCTAAAAGGAAAGTCACAGACAGTGAGTTGGTAAGATTTAAAATTGTACTGAAGATGAATCTGTCGATATTTTTGTTGCGGTGAGTCAGATTGGAGAGGTATGCGGCCCTGGCCACAGACTACTATCTCTCTCAACAAACCAGTTGACAAGTGATGTGCTGCACAAGTGCCATGTTTTTTATTCTTCTTCTTTTTTCATGAGCCTTCGTAAAAATTTTAGGGTTGTGGAGTATGGAGTGGAGCTCATCAGGCATCAAGTCAGATGTATTGTTAGATTTAAGCCAATTTTAAGTGAGCACTATGAAACCTAATTGCCATAACTAGATCTATATGCAGATACCAGATTTGAGCAACATGTTTTCTTCCAGCGAGGCATGGGACACAATAGCATAACTGATTGTGAAAAGAGCTTTAGTTAACTGGGTCGGAGCTAAATAAGATCTGCTGTCAAACAGGCACCCTGGGTTATCACGACTCTCACCTATGTTTTGCATTGCAGATCAGCTCTCTTGCAGGTTGAGTGGAGGCCATTTCTTTTTTTTATTAAAAGAAAAAAAAAAAACTGGTGCAAGTCCTCTGGAGTCTGTGGCTGCACCACCAGCAGGTCAGCTAAGAAGGTGCAGGAAGGCTCAGCCTCATCCAGAGCTGCCGAGCCAAGCAGGCCCAAAAGGTCAATGAAATGCTTGTGAAAGGACTCTGAACGCTAATTTCACATGCAGTTTAGAAGAAATCTCCTGCTGATCCAGCTTTACTGATGTGACATATGTAATATATAATTTATATATATATATATATATATATATATATATATATATATATATATATATATATATATATGGAGAGAGAGAGAGAGAGAGAGAGAGAGAGAGAGAGAGAGAGAGATTAAAATGTAATTACAGATAAAGTTTTCTTGTTTTTATATTAGTTTGTAATTTTCTTTTTGTTTTGTTATTTGTGTGTGTTTGTTTGTTTGTTTGTTTGTTTGATTTTAATTAGTGTTCCAGTAATCTTTTGCTAATTTGCTCATCAACCTTTCTGCTTAGTATCTGGAATAAATCAGCTGAATTCTTTCAAACACACTGCTTGACTTGATTGGACAAAAAAAAAAAAAAAAAAGAAAAAAGAAAAAAGAAAAAGAAAAAAAATCCTATAAAAATAAAATAAGTTAGCTTTGCAGCAGCAGACGGATTGTCCTGTGTATAGTGACCGGCGACACATGAGAGACATTACTGCAGTTACAGCTCAACACAGAGAAGTGATGCTGGCGTTTAAAAGCAAGCCAGAAATTTTAAGGTCCTTACATATTCCAATTCCCTTCCTATATTCCTCTCTGCTATTAAAAATTTATATAGCCACTAAATGGAACTTGATCTATCATCCTGCATGCAAAAATATGTCATGTTTATTGTTAAAATTGTAAATGTTCTCTGTAAATCTTTCCTTATATATCACATACATTGCGTCCCTATGTTTCCTGTTGCCTTCAGCGAAATCTTTTTCTTTCTTTAATTTTTTTTTTTTTTTTTGTTAATGACTGCTTCATCTGGTCTATTTTCATTCGAGAGACTTCAGAGCAGTTTAGGATGTTCTCTCTGCCTGAAGCAATCAGACAATTCAACAGCTCCACAATATAAAGTCCTTAATCATCACACACACGCCTAGACATATGCACACATGTGCACACACACAGACCACAGAAAGCTTCATTTTTATGACGGCCATTTGTTTCTACAGCATGTCACTTGTGCTTGCAAGCGCTGGTGTGGAGTGTGAGTCTCTACTACTGCTACTTTGCTGTTTTATGACAGCTGAGTTTCCCTCTGGGATTAATAAAAGATATCTCGTCTCATCTAATCACATCTCGTCTCATCTCATATGGATTCGCCTTGTGGCCACTTCCTTTCCCAGTCTGTGTGGTGCATTAGAAACAGAGGGACCAGGTCCTGTAATAAAACCCCATCTGACATTTAAAAAAAAGAAACTCAAGAATAATACTGTGTATCTCTTTCTTCTCGTATTCTGGGTGAAAACGGTGAATTTATGAGTTAAAGGTTTGAAAACATAGACTTTAAATATCATGAGCCAACAGCCTCTTTTCAGACAATGTGAATGTCTTTATGTCTCCATAAAACCATAACACACTTGTACAATGGGTTCACAAAAATGTCCTGTGAGAATGAGTACTGTGAGAAATGCCAAAAATTGAAAAGCAACTTTTTGGGTGTGTAACCACATTTTTAGACATTAGCATATTACCGTACTAGTCGTCAGCTCCACAGTTACTTTGATACAAAAACTGGGCCATAATTTTAAAATAGCATACCACATACAAATAATGTGATTCTTAGAGTGCCTCCTCACTTTCAGCAGCCAAAGATGGTTTCACCTCAAATTCTTTTACTGAGAGAACAGAGCAACTTCTGCAGAAATATTGACATTTCAGCAACTGAATAACAGCATGTGCCTTTCAGTGTTGAGGAGACACAACCTACTGATACTGATACTGCCTGAGTGCTTTCTTGGCTTGCTCTTGTTTTATTCTTCAACTTTTTACAAAATGGAAATGGAAACTCTATTACCATAAAGCAACTATTTTGACAGGGCCTCATTTGGTTTTTCAGAGCATCATTGTACAAAATTCATTAGAAATTAGTTCATAAAAGCAGATTTTTAGCATGATGACCCAGACCCTCTTAGCATCTCTCTGGAAATGCCCTGTTAAAACATTTTTCTGAACTTTCTGCTTTATTCAACAGTTAAGCGAAACAGTCAGAGAAATGGGAGAGAAAGGTTGCAAAAAGCAACAAAGGGTCCATGCTGGAATCAAAGTCAAAACACTGCAGTTACATTTCCTTTTATCCAGCTGGGACAGCCAGAAATGTGCCTTTCACAGAATTTCACCCCTGCCTTTTCAGAGTCTGTGCACGGCGCTGATAGGCGCAGGTGAAAACTTGAGGTCTCCTTCACAGTCTTACCATGTGATACGTGTCCTCTCCTTTGGTAAAGCCATTAAATGTCTCCTAATATGACCACTTTTCTGACAATTCAGCTGCAGCACTTAATTTCACAGTCAACAAAGCTTTGCATTTTAGCCCTGCTGCAAACTCGGTAAACACACAAAATCCACACACAAACACACACACACACACGCAGCATAGTGTATGCTCTACTGAGCCAGTGTTAGCTGTCAGCCACTGGTTGACGTAAAGTAAGAAAGTAAAGAAAGTAAAGAAAAAAGTGAGTTTTATGACAGAAACAGTGGATTTAACTTTCATAAAGATTGTTGGATTATATGGATTAGTTTGTGCCTGAGCTTCAGTTTGAAAATGCCGTGAAATGGACGTTTTGCATCCCTACATCACTGACTTAGGAGGCTTCTTGTTTGTTTGGGGCTTGGCCCAGTCATTTGAGCTTAACTACACACAGCAAGTGTTGCGTACCTGAATGACAAATGCAAACTCTGGTCATTAGTTCCATAAATATGGTTGGTTTGCTATCAGGCCCGGACTGTACATCGGGAGAACCGGGAGATTTCCCGAAGCGCCGGCCTGTCACTGGCCTGGTGGCCTGTGCGTGTTTTTTTTTTTTTTTTTTTTTTTTTTTTGACAGGTCGCCGACCAGGCCAATCAGCTTTTTTTTTTTTTTTTTTTTTTTTTTTTAAGTCAGAGAGACAGGCCAGGCCAATCAGAGGCCACCAACCTGTGAAGAGATCAAGACGTGATTGGTTTGTTTTGATTAACACCCGCCCCAACACTCCCAGTCCGTTGTAAACAGGCAGCATGTTGAGGAGGGGGTGTCGTGACTCGCGTGTGTGTCTGAATGTGGAGAAGAAGAGAGGAGAGGAGAGGAGGCGGAAGCAGTGGCGGTTCTGCCTATGTTGCCGTCCAAGGCGAAATTACTGGCTTGTATGGCAAGCCGTTTGAGCATATATTCAGATATCCCACTAGTTAACTTTTTTTGCACTCACTAGTGACACTAGTGAGTGTCACTAGTGAGTGACACTCACCCCCCACCCCCGCTCTGGCCTGACACCTGACTGACATGTGGCCTGAAAAAGTGTCCCAGTCCGGCCCTGTTTGCTATAGAAAAAATGTTATTCCAGATTGAGTGAACGGGTCCAGCCCTTCCGCAGCTTGAAATGTGTGTGTTAGCCTTCTAACACAAGATGCACTGCCCCACAAAGCCGGTATCAGCCTGGCTATGTGTGTGTGTGTCAGGGAGCTGGAGGAGGGACATTTACCCCAGAAGAAATCAAAGCAGCCAGACTCACTTGGCTATTTTCAGAGCTCAAAATCTCAGCAGCTGTGATGATGACAGCGCAGTATGAATCAGCAACCCCAATGTGCTGTTTGCACATTAGAAAATCCATATTATTAGATTTTTTATGTAATTCTAAGCACCATAGTTTGCACTACATTCACCTAGTCTCTTTTTTTAATTTACATCTGTGTGTAATTCTCTGGGTAAATGTTTTCCTATTTTTTGCAAAGTCTTGGTGGTCAATCTGCGCAAAATATTATACATGAGGCCTGACTGAGAGAACTGAAATATGAAGTTCTGGGTATGTGCTTAAATGAAGTGTATGAGGCTATTCCATCTTCTCTGAGACTTAATGAGTCTCAGAGGGGGCATTTTGAAAGCAGGTCTTTGATTTAAAAAAAAAAAAAAAAAAAGACAACGTATTTTGCATGTCTGGGTTCATTTTGTGGTTTGGTTGTGAACTTTTGCAATTTTTGCAAGGAAGTGTCCAGGTTTGCTGTTAAAAACATGAGTGGTAAACATCAGGTTTTGGCATCAGCACCTCTGAATCAAAGAGTGATGCTTCTTTCTAAACTTAGCATTTTGCTCACACATTCACCAATTACACAGAGAAATCCTTCAAAGACGAGGCAGAGACACCAAAGTCTCCACTGACAGTAGCCATGTGCAATACACTTAGAGGCAGTCATTGTCTGGACATGATCAATAGCTATGAGATAATCCACATGTTTAATAAACACAACATGAAAGTTTGAGGTCTTTTTTATTGTGAAGAAATTTTAAATTTTACCCATTTTTCTAGTGAATATTGTCATTTTGTGGATATTTTCTTTACTAATTTCCTCATCACCTTTTTCCTCATGCTTTTACAGACATCAGGTAAATTTGTTCAGGTCTCAAAGGGTTAATTCAAATACTCATTGCGAACACATATCAAAGCAGGATTGTTTCCCTGCATTTTCTGAACAAAGTTTCTCAATGTGGGTGGATAGTTGTTTTTCTCACACAAGCTAGAAGTCTCTAATAGCTTAATGTAATGCGCAAGCTTTCAATCTGCCTGTCTCAGATAAGTATTATTTCATGGTTGGACTGGATTTTGTCCGCTGAGAGTTTAATTCTGCCTTAATGAGGTTCATCTTGTGAATACATATGCAACACGTTCAATCCAGTGGCCACCCCTGAGAAGACAAGGTAAGTGGAGCAGTGGCTCATTGTGGTTTGCGTGTCTGTCTGAGCTGCTGGAGCTGGGGTGATAAGCACGTGTCAAGGCCCACAAGCTGAAGTCGGCCAACCACAAATTTTGGCCCGGCTTGTGTAGGAATCTGGTGATTCTGTAACTGCACACGGCGGAAAAACAAGTTACAGTTGCCACAAAGTGTGCACTACTGTACTGCATGCTAAATATGTCCAACCCTCACACTCTGTAAAACTGTCAAACACATCTTAACAGCCTTTCACTTACTGGCAAGCTCTCTGGCTGAAAAACTACAGGGTGCCAAATGCGACAGACACCATATTTATATCTTTTCAGGTGTAAATGTGCCATGATTTAAGCATCACTCCATTAGATACAGACCGTTACAGCGGATTTGGCAAGAAATGTACTGATACTAAGACTTAAAAATCAATTTTAATCACTGTAAGTTCATTTGCAGTTAATGTGAATAGCATGCCAGAATGACAACAGTTAAAAACCTCCCTGTTTACACGGTCACAGCATTACAAAGAATCAGTTAAAGGTGTCTAAAGCTGTGAAGGCTGATGGCTGAAAAAACAGGCTGTCATAAATATGATATATTTAGCAGTCTGTATATTATCAAGGGAACCAGACAGAAACATGATCAAGATTATATTAATTATTATTATACCATTATTTTTTTTGACTAATGACCTTACACAACTGCCCATCATTTAGCTCTGTGAAGTATATCTTAATTATAAAGAGACATAATCAAGATTTTTTTTTTACTTTAATATACACTTTTTGCATGTGTCATGTCTACAGAACAGCGACACTTGCCATAATCATTCTGAGTAATTCCACTTGACAAGGCTCATGCTGGTGTGCTGAGGTTGGATTTGTGCTTACCCTTGTTAAAGAAATTATTCATGAAATATCAGAATGCAAATTACGACTGCCCTTTGAAAAAGACGCACCGCAACATGTTTTTAAGGGGGTTAAAAAAAAAAAAAAAAAAAGTAATCCTATCCACTTGATACCCTCTGTACTTGTAGCAGACCTGCCAACTTTCATCACGACTCCACTGCTGTAACTGTAGCTCATGGTAAAATTTAATTTCCTTTTCATGATGACATCCTGGAATTATTATTCTGTCAGTTAAAGCGACTGGCAGAGAAAGGCGCTTGCCTACGGAGGTAACTTAATCACAGACGTCTCAAACTTCTTTATGACAAGGACTACTAAATGGAAACTTAGCTGAGCACCTTCATATTTAAACTGAGCTATAAAAGGAGCTATAAAGAAGGAAGATGTGACTTTTATAATAATTATAAGTATTTATCTTTCTTGCTTTTTTTTTTTTTTTGGTGTTCCCATTTTCCGTCTCCCAGGAGAGGAGGACATCCTTGGGTCCACTGTGACTCATGGTCACTACTTCAGTGCTGCTTTGAGACACGACTGGCCTGTAGAGCCAAGAGCCAAGCTCAACATTTGATTATCCAGAGCCATCTGCTGGGCTATCACTGTATCACCACTCCAGCTGCAAAACTATTGGTTTTGGTAGATACTCCGACTTTGTCCTTGGTCATTCTTACCTTGGCATTCACATTTTGTGAAGTGTCTCTCTCCAGTGAGGCTTCAGCAAGTTAACGACTGATGTAACAAACATTACAAAAGGACAAGCGGGCCTCAGCATTCCTCTAAAATCAATTACTTGTGCTCAGCAATCTGATTGATTTCAGATTATAAGCGTGCTCTATCAAGATCAATGTTTACTCTCTAGCTACTAGCCAAGATGCTCTCCAGTATAGGCTCACATATATACAGTGGTTGAAAAAAGTTTTCGGACACCCCATGCATTAGTGAAATATTGCATTAACAAATCACTCTTAGGTCTTTAAGTGCAATTTCTTTTAGTACAGTCACAGCCAAAATACTAAACAAATCCTAAAAATTAAAAACTTAAAATTGATTGTTTCCATAAAAATGCATAAGAAATGTTGAGTATTGGGTCATTTTGGTACCAGTGATGAAGGTCATTCTTTTTATTAAACAACACAATTTTTGTTGCCAAGCTTCGTGTCTATATAAAGCCAGCACATTTGAAAGTCCTTCAGACACAAAAATGGCTAAAACAAGGAACCTAACGCAGGAAACACGCCTGAAGATTAAACTGTCAAGAATTTAGTTTTGTTAGTTTTTCTTGAAAATAAACAAAAAAATATAGTTTGTATTTGTTTGTATGTCTAATGCAGCCACACCTTTTGAAACACAAAAAAGACTTTTCCACAAATATTTCATGATAATGAAATACTGATGTGTAAATTTTTAACAGTGTCCGAAAACTTTTTTCCAAAACTGTATATTAATTGTTTTTGTCCAATAATTACAGCAGATATTATCTTAATATGGAAAATGAGTATGAAAATATTTCCTTTTTACTGTAAAGGCGTAGTGGTGTTCACCTCACATTTCTCACAGTATTCCCTTCTGGGGAAAAAAACAACCTTGTTTCGCATCCCTGACCTGGAACATCCTTCTCCTGTTTGAGTCTTTATGTTATCAAACAATTAATTACCCATAACCACGGCATGACTTCAAGGCCAGCCTGTTTACATTGTAGCTGACACCATAAAAGGCAGATTTTAGCATTTGCCGTGCATCATGTCTTTTTCATCATACTCCCAGATGTCAGCAATCCCTGGGCTTTCATCACTCTGTGTGTTAGGGAGTTGAAAGTGATGAGATTTCTTTTGATATGATTAGAGTAACCTCAAAAGTACTTTGAAGTTAGATTCACTAACACTGAAATATGGTACAGTCTACCACAATGCAATTGCATCAAATTTGTGTGTGTAAGATGACAGTTTTGCCACAACATTATATCTAGCGTAATTGCATCACGGACATGGTTGATTAAACATGATCTGCATCCCAATCTTAGTTAAAATTTGCAGTACATATTAAATCCAATCCAACCTGACCAGAGAAACCAACCAGATAAACTAAACGTCCTTTTATGTTTTTATTATGATTTTCAGTTTGTGATTCAAATGTGCTTTCTTTTTATCCTTTTAATTTTGTATTTCTAACAGCAGTCTTTTGCAGATGCAAGCCAAAGACAAATTGTATGCCTTTTTGCTTGCAAAAAGTACAAAATAAAGCTGAGTTGAATTCAGGTACATACAGGTTTAGGTTGCTGCATTGGCGACTGACACGACTGAAAACTCACCTATTGGCACTCTGCCATTATTTCATCCATATCAGTGCAATATATCCCCTTATTTACACCATCTTGCAACATACATGTTTACCTCGATGACGTTCTGGATGGGCAATTATTTCTCTGGAACAGTATTACAGCACTAAAATCATTATCAGTACTGTCAATCATTGTGCCAGCACAATTCTGCTGCAGTAGTAGCAGTAAAAATTCTCAGAAAATAATAATAGAAAAACTTTATTCATTACTTAAAAAAATACTAAACAGACACATTTAGAAAAGCTATTTGTCTGTTACAGTTCGGTTCACCAACCTTAAGAGCACCAGTGCAAAAGAAAATAAACTTATTCTTTGTCATCTGTTAGGGACCAGCTGCCTTTCACTGAGACAAAGAAAGCCTTAACCTCTTAATTACCAACCACAGCCAGATGACCTCTAGTTACACTTAAACAACCCGTGAGATTTCCACAATTTTCAAATATCAGTCCCTCAAACATCCATGTGCAAGGCTCACACTCAAGCCTTTACACCAAATAAACAGACAATCACAATATTGTCTGTGTGTTTCCCCCTTACAGTTACAACTGAACCCTTTGTAAGACAGTTTTGAAACACAAGAGAACTAAAACAGAATTGAGAGAAATGCAGATAAATGCGAATATGGATCTGTGGTGATACATCATTGCGAGACAGGCGGCCCAAACATCACCATGGTCTCCACCACCAGTGACAAATGATCCAGAAACGACGCCACCGACACACGGAGGATTCGAGCTTCATCTGCACTCCATCTCCTGGAAGACAAAATGAGAAGTGGAGAGGAGGAGGTTTGACTTTCAGATGGACTGAGTAAAGTGGGAAAGAGGATTAATCTTACTTAGGGCAAGGCAATATATTCATATTTCATGTGATATAAAACTTGACACCATCTGGGATTTTTGATATTGTAGTATCATGATATGATAAAGTGGTGTCTTTTCCTGGTTTTAAAGGCTGCATTAGAGTAAAGATATGCAGTTTTCTGAAATTATTACATAACTGTGCTGTTCTGTTATTTGCCTCTATCATCATATCCAAATTACTTGACTGTTTTATCAAATATTTCACTGTGGAAATATTTTGTGAAAGCCCCAATAGTCATCCCCACAGTATCGCAATATCAGTATCGAGGTAGTGTATTGCAATATATATATTTTTTTTATGATTTAGAACTTTTTTTACACAATACACAATCAAGGCATAGGACAGAATCAAGAGGGGAAAAAAAAGAAAAAAACATCTAATGACCTCAACTGCTTAAGTACTGTATATAATAATCTTCATAATTTTTGCAATCTTAACATCATATTACCAAACCTACAGATGTAAACACATGTCCCCTCTTGGGCAAACTCTAGCAAAAAAAAAAAAAAAAAAGAAAAGAAAAAAGCCAGAGAACAACAACAATAGCAACAATTCATAGCCTATGACTGATGGTCGAAAAGTTCTTGTAGATGTTACTCAAACAACCTGACATTTTTTCCCTGCCTAACTGGATAGGCCCCTCAAAAATCCTGTGATATCAGACTGTGTCCGTATCGCCCCGTTTTACTTACACAGACAACTTGCTGCCAGACACTGAAAGCTGCTTGCTGATGCCGCCTTTCCGTGGCTCTCGGTCGGGCGACAGAGACTGAAGGGCAATGACGGCCTCACGAGACGAGGGGAAGGGGATGTCCAGAGCACTGCAGGATGGTTAAAGAAGCCAAAGCTGCTTGTTGTGTGTGGTGGACCTAAACTTAATCTCATTGGCTCCCTTTACATGTGACATTAGTGTCTCGCATGTCTAGATCAGATGTAGCTGGATTATATTTAAATCTAGCATTAAAAGGAATCTCACATGGAGGGAAAGATCAGATTTCCCTTGCCTCTCCATAACCAGTAAACTCTTGACAGTGATTTCAACTGGCAGGAAACTAAACTACTTGTTAGTATCCTGACAATCCATCTTTGACGAGTACGTTACGATCCACTTACTGGATCAGCATGTGCTCCCTGGTTTGGTCCACGTCTCAAAGTTCATTTCCATTTCTGAAGTTGTTACATGCTAACTGGAGGTGCGCTGCATTTACACTTTGGCGTTGATGAGGTGAGAGATATTTGATCTCTGGGTTGGTTTGGCTGATCTTACCTTCCATGTTTTGGTGTTATGAGTGATGCTCAGTTTAATCACACAGAAGGAGGGGAGAGAGTGAATTCCACAAGTATTAAAAAAACAGGTTACCTAAGTTGTAAGACACTGAAATTCCCACAAATAGGAAAAAGTAACATCTGCTGTGTTAGACCAAGTGTTATCAACCTCTTCTATGTTCTGGACCCTCAAGTTGACTCTGTTTAAGCCCCCGACCATTGCTTTGTACGTTTTTTTCCCCTCACGACTCTGACATGAAAACATATTTTCATTTCTGTTAATTATAGTTATATGGGTCTCATGCTAGTAAAAAATTCAAACTGGTGAGATTAAAACATAATGTTAAAATAATCAGTTGTACATATTTTTAACCCCTTGAAGACTGAGCAAATTGACTTGATTTGTTCCAAAAACATCGATAAAAAGGTGATTAACAAATTATCCAAAAATAATTGAACATTAATAAAAAAAATATAGCAGAAAATTAGTAGAAGTAGTAATTATTATTGTTATTATTATTATTATTATTATTATTGTTGTTGTTGTTGTTATGTCTTAGAAAAATGAGGAATGTGACATGTTTGCACAAATTAATTAATTTTTTTTTTCAAAAACATAGGGAAAACGTCACTAGAAAATGTAAAAAATAAAAACAGAAAAACAAGATATTTCAAGAAAATTAGCAAAGAAAATTGCAGAAAATTTGAAAAAAAAAATGAAAATTGAAAATAAACAAATCTACAGTATATAACTGTATATATACACTCAGTAGTCACTTTATCAGGTGCACCTGTACAGTCTAATGCAGTTCAATGCAACAGCTCTGCCATAATGCAACGGCTCTGCCGCTTTTTAAGAAAGTTTATAATGTTCAGTTTTTGTTTACATTGTGGAGAATGTAAATTTAATTCTGTGTTTATTATTGAGGTTGTAGTTTGCAGAAGTCTTGTACTAGACTACACTATATTGAGAGGTGTTTCTAATTTTTTGTCCTCCCTATTTATATACAATGAGGGGGACAGAATAGTAGAAACAGCTCTCAATAAAATGCAGTCCAGTATAACAGCAGCACCACTATGAGCTCAATGCCAAACACAGAACTGAATGAACACCTCTATTAGTGTGACAAAAAGAAAACCTGAGCATTACAGGCATCATGAAAGTAAACTTTATGGCACAACAGTTGTCTTGGATTGTATTAGATTGTACAGGTGGACCTAATACAGTGGCCACTGAGAGTATACAATAATAATGACATATTTAAAAGGTGTGCGTAGTGATGCTGGATCAACATCAGATTCCTTGTGTTTACATAATTTTGACAAGCGTTTAATACTAAACACAAACCAGAACATGTCTTGGTATCGGGTTCCTAGTGGGCAAAATCGCGTCAAATGGGGATCTACAGCGTAATGAAGGTCAAGCTGGGGGTCCAGAAGATGAAAAAAGTTTGAAAACCCCTGTACTAGGCCACAGTTTCACAGGGTCAGGTTAAAAATATGTGTGGTGACAGTGTAAAACTTCCCTCAACCTCATCAGCATTGAAGCCAGGAGTAAAAACTGCAGTAAACACTTCTCTTACCAAAGAGTAAAACACAACCCTGAATTAAAAAAAAAAAAAAAAAAAAAAAAAAAAACTCTGACAGCCTGTTTTCCCAGGTTATGCTACTCCTGTGCAGCTGTCATATCATCCAACATCTAAATGCTGCATGCTTTTACCCATTTTATCCGCTGAAATAAACTAACCCTGCTAAAATTAAAACTCAAATGTCCAATATTCAACGATTCGAACCCATTACCGTCAATTTATTTTTGCTAATTTGACTGAAACAAGCCAGAAACACACACCAGTCACACTAGCAACTAGCTTGAATCTGGAAAACACACACAAAGCTGTAGCCGACAAGTTGACACAGTGACACACATGAATAAATGGGTTCGTATTCATCCGGAGCTGATGTAAAAGGATACAATTCATGTTTGCCGGACTCGTGGTTGGTGTCGCCGCTGCTGGGCGCCGCCATGACGCTTTACACCTCAGTAAATGAAGCTGTTTTCAGTCCACACCGAGCCGCCAGCTCCGCGTCCCCGCTGGTAACTTCATGCTCTTTCTTCTTCCTCTTTTCAATTTCCGGCAGGCTAGACGGCTCGTGGCGCGCTGCTGCCCCCCACCGGCGATGTCACTCCCTCCAGGACACCGTTTGACAGCTACTATATAAATATAAATAAGGACAACAGACCGTAGATAGTTTCAGATTGCTTTTCCAATTGACTGATTGTTATTATTAGAACAAAGAAGAAAGTCCTAACTCTGACAATTTGAACAGTTTCATTCCTTTTTTGTAAGATTTTATTTAGATTTATCAATATATAGGCCTATGGAATACATACAACAGCTCGTTCCTCTGTGTAGCCTACTATAGTCACTGCATATAAACAAAACATACCACACTGTCTCCCTGTTTCTACACTCGCACAGCACATCTTGATGTTAACTGATTATTTTTTATTACCAAACAAATTACCAGACCACAATGACCAAATCTAAGTCCGGCTTGACTGAGAGGCCTACCTCCCTGTTGGGCCCCCGGTAACTTATGTTTCTTTTTTTTTTCTTTTTTTTTTTTTTTTTAACTTTTTTTTTAAGCGTTGAACAGTAAAATAAAGTCTAGCGGTTTTCTCATCTCCACATTCCATTTCCATTCTATGTATTCTTGTTCTTGTTCTTATTCTTATTCTTATTCTTATTCTTACGCGGAAAGCTTTTCTTATAAACGGACTCGTTCGTCATTTTCACCTCAGCTCCTGAATGCCACGGGACCACAAAAAATTCACACCACATCACAATCCCACTTAAATCAGATCTAACTAGAGCGCTTCGCCGTGTTCGAGCAGACGAAACAGTTGCGCACTGCTGCCCTCTGTCGGCCAAAAGTGCAATTGTCGGACAGACAAATACTGTGCTGACAAGCAGCTTGAGCCCTGAAGGACAGGTGTGTGTGTGTGTGTGTGTGTGTGTGTGTGTGTGTGTGTGTGTGTGTGTGTGTGTGTGTGTGTGTGTGTGTGTGTGTGTGTGTGTGTGCAATGTGTAATGCAGTGGACTTAAATATTTATGAATGAATTTGAAGAAATCTGACTCCATGCCTTATGAGCCAGAGCTATGAAATTCTATCACAGGCAAAAGTTTCAACTTTTATGTGTATACAATGAGGATTGCTTAAAATTTTACATAATAAATTTCCACTTTATTCCCGCTAATTCCCCTATATTGCTGTTAATTCCCATGAAAAGTTTCCATCTTTGAAAATCCCGGGATTTTGTAACCCTATTGAAACCTCATTGAAATGGTGTTGGTTTTGTAATGTCTATAAAGTTTTATAATTTACCTGTAATGGGTAATGTACTATTTACGTATGCATGTAGGCTAAAACATGTGTATACAGTATGTTCATAATATTGGCCCCAGGAAGAGTAGCTGGTACGTTATAACAGCTAATGGGGATCCCAATAAACAATAAACAATAAACGTTAAGTCCTATGGGATCCGTCTCTGGGGGATCAGAATATTTACAGCATTATAGAGTTTAGAAGTTAATATTTTGGGGATACTGTGTATTTGAAATGGCTAATTTAATTTCTGAACACATTCACTGACGGCTGATTTGCTTTCATTTCGGATAGCTATACCTTTATCATCCATAGGAAAAAAAATATATATATACATATCTCCAGAGCCCGAGCTGTATTTTTTGCATAGTTTCTTGTCTGTCCATGTGTATCTATATGCTGTGCTGTGCCTTGCAGCACGACATATAGCTGTAGTGTTATGTGAAACGTGTTCTTTTGTTTGCGAGCTCCGGGCTGTCAAACTCAGCTGTGCGCATCTGCTGCCTGCGCGTCGCTCCGTCCTCCTCCCGGAGCGTCTGGCCAAACGCTCCGCCGGGCTGCGGCTCACGGTCCTGTGTCTTTTTACAAAATGTGTTTTTTCATCAAGGATTCACCATTATGGGCTTTCTGAGCCAGACGCAGGGTTATAATTCAGTTAAATATCTTATCGCTGGGATCCGAGAGCATCAAGCACCTGATCGCCCTCCAGGTACCAGCAGCCAGGAGAGCAGGAGCTCCTCTCCACAGCCGGATCACTGAACACTGGTTCGTTTGACTGAAAAAGTGAGTGCACCATGAGTTTCTCAATTGAATTATATATCTCTCTCCCTCTCCCAAACTTACTTTTAAGATCGTTTTTGTATATCAGTGTAATTTGTGTTGAACAGTAGCATGCTCTCTGCAGCTGGAACAAGTTTTCTTTCCCTCCACCCTCCCATATCCTGCTCTCCCCTCCCACAGTTTAGTGTACGCCTGCATGGCTGTGCCCAGGAGTATGGGCACCCTCAGGGACCTTCAGCTGGCCTTGCAGCTCAAGATCGAGGAGCTCAGACAGCGAGATGCCCTCATCGACGAGCTGGAGCTGGAGCTGGACACCAAAGATGATCTCATCAGACAGCTGCAGATAGAGCTGGACAGGCATCGCAGCGCCTCACAACACCCAAACAGCTGTGGGGACGCAGAAAGTGCAGGTGTGCCAGTGCAGCCAACACACCTGCCACTGAGAGCAGGCGTGCATGACATCCCATACAAGGGCTAAAGCCATACATCAGGCACAGAGATGACTCCCTTATTCATGAAATGCTGCTCCCAAAGCAGCCACTGTGAAAAGGGTGAAAAGGGAAAAGTGCTGCTGTTCATTATAAGACAAACATTCACCAATTTAGACCCAAAGCAAATGCAATATGCTCATAAAGTATTAATTTAAAGACCCTATTCTCAGGTCATGTAAGTGTGATAGCACTTACGATGATGTAATCCAGCTAGGAGCTCCCTAAGCCTTTTAATATCAAGACCTCTCCAAATAGATTTACATTAGGCTGTGCATCCCATTTAATATGATGTAAGATTTTGGTCCTTTGGAAGCCAATCTAAGAAGATTTTGTTGTAAGATATGACTGTGTACACAAGATTATAACTGCATGTACTGTTGGTATGCCGAGTGAAACCTCAGGGCAACATCGTGACCCTCACATACTGTCACTGTGATAACTTTTACAGTGCAAAAACAGTTCAATAACATTATAGCCCATTTTTCTGGGGAATTCCCACGTCGACCCCTGAGGGTCCCTGGTCCCAGCCCTACGTTCATACCTGCCAGCTTTACACTGTGAAAAAATAGATTTTCTTGGCCATAAACTCCTGTATAATATGCATACTTTTAATGCCCTTTTGACCCCCTTGCAAATGAGATGTTTCATCTCGAGGGGCTATCCTATAATAAATTCAACTGTAATGCTACTTATTATACCATGATAAATGACTAATGGGTTTCATAAGGTAGCCCATTGTTCTTGGGTGTGTACCAAATACAACACATGCCAAATATTTCAAAGTTTGAAGTATACGCCTACAATGTATTTAAGACATCAGTTTACATCACAAAACATAGTCTACCTTCATTTGAGTGTCAACACAGCTAGAAAAACAGTGTGTGTGTGACTGAATGAGCTGACTTGTCTCCCATATTTACAGTGTCACAGTGGTAGCCAGCTCACACCAACATGTACATTCAAATGTGCAAAAATCTGAGATAAAAACATCCTACATATCAAATCTAAAATCTGTCACGCTTTTTCAGCATGGAGACAGTTTGTGCTGATCATTTTCAAAGATGACATTTCACGTGGGTTGCCAGGTAGCGCGAGAAAAATGAAGCATAATGTGTGAAGCAGATTAGACTGTCTCAGTCTTTTCTCGCTGGATATATTTCACACAAAAACACTAAATACAAAATGGAAGACAGACGCTGCCAAAGTCAAAAAAAAAAAAAAAAAGACTCAATGAATAAATAAATATGCCTTTAAATGTACCTGGAAAAATAAATAAATAAACAAATAAATAAACAAATAAATGTAGGCATTACTTAATTGATGAAATGAGACATAAAGAATAAAACATGCATAAAAAATAATACAAAAAATTAATAAGTTCAGGGAAATAAATGAGGGAAAATGCATACAGAAATAAATAAAGTGTATATATTTTATATTTTTAAATGAAAAGTTAATCAAAAATAAATAATCCTCAAAAATGCAAAATTAACAAATAAATTAATAAATTAGAATCAATTTAATATGAATAAAGAAATTTCAAAAATAAACCAATTAATAAATGAAAGGGGAAATTAATAAATACAGAAGCAAATGAATACAGAAATATCAATGTATTTCACATTTTTCTCAATTAATTAATGCCTTCATTTATTTTTATGATTATTTTGGTAAATTTAAGGGCATAATCAATCAATTAACTAACATATTCATGTTAAAAAAAATAAAATAAATAAATAATAAGGAGACTAGCGGTGAAAGTGAGAGTGTGACCAGTATATAATCTAATCTAATCTATAAAGGTATCTCATTCAGATTGATGACAGCCAGTTAAATGGTGGGTAGCATTTTTGTGTGTTTACTCTGCGCTACGTCTGTATCCCTGATACTGCTGTCTGTCTTGAGTGTCAGGGTGACTGTTCTCACTTTGGGGTCCTCAGGTGTGGCGCTGCAGGCCTCAGGAGTGCCTGACGAGCCTCAGCGCACCAAGAGACAGGCCATCTCAGCAGAGCCCACGGCGCTGGACCCCTCGCAGCTCACAGATGTTACACTCAACAGCTACAGCAAGACCAAAGAGTGGGTACAGAGAACCACCTGCCCATGCACCACACCACTGATTCTCCATGTTTAGCCCAATATCTACAAAATGTATCTACTTTGTGTGTAAACCCACATGATTTGAAAATGATTTGTTGCGATGTAAAATGTGGGTAAAATGCAGTAAATGGGTCAAACATTGTAAAACCACAGGTATGCTCCTTTGATAATAAAACCACCTGTAGAGCAGGCGTACACACATACACTGATACTGTGGTGTGTGTCCAGGTCTAGGGAGCTGATCCAAAGGGCTCTGTTGGAGAATGACTTTATGAAGCATCTGGAGCACGGGCAGGTAAGGGTCACGGAGAAAGAACTGGAATCCTAAAGAAAAAGAAAAAGAAGTATAAATAGGTCAGTAAGGTAACACACAAAGAGAAGATATAATTTTTAAAGTGCATGTAGTATCTGGATACTGCACTATGGAGCATTTACTGTATATTTACAGTGTATCTAGTATCTTCTATTAATGTAAATAAATCACTTTCTCTCTAAGATTATTTATAGAATAAGAATTAGAATAGAAATTACACTTCTGTGGTAATTTAAGCATTGGTGTTTCTTTGGACAAAGTGTATATACGTCTTGCCTCCATGTTTCTTATAAACATGATTGAAGTTGTATTAAAATCTTGACTTTTCTGCATAAAGCTGTTTGTAAGTGTTCATGTGCCGATGTGTGCAGATCCTGACAATCATGGACTGCATGTACCCCACCAGCCTCACCCAGGGGTGCTGCGTCATCCAGGAGGGGGACGACGGCTCCACGGTCTACGTGCTGGAGGGTGAGTCTCTCCGATGGTGAGGCACCGCTTACTGACCACATCAAACAAAGTAAAGATTTGTGCATTGGGCTAAAATGAGACTTATTTCAGCAGACAAAATCACCCATAACGTAGTTGCAATGTCATGGATTTCAGTTCAGTTAGTGAGTGTTTCATGTCCTCTCCTCTTCACAGTCTCTCCAAGTGACTTTCCATCGAAAATGTGTCGAAATGTGTTTAAAAACAACACATTTCAGCAACAACTTTTTCTTTGTTGAAAAGAAAGGCTGTTATTCTTGAAGTTTTTTCAGTTTTCAGTCAGGAAAATGTAAAATATCCTTGTTGATTCAGAGGATTCAGAGGTTCTGTGTGAAATAAAGCAAATTGGAGGTGGGTGTAGGGGCAATGACAGAATAAGGAGATCTGCCAAGGCATAAACATGTTGTGTTCTGCACTGCCTCTTTTTCTGATCTGTTTAATATCACTCTGAAAAGGTGCCACAAGCAGGAGTCAGATGTTTTTTTATATGTGTGGCTTATTTCATCATTACATTTAGATTTATTTGATCACAAAGAAGGACAAACATCTGTCTTAGGTATTTGGTTTAAATGATGAATTCTTTATGTTCTCCTCCTGAGAATTGTGTGTTTGTGTGTGTTTGTGTGTGTGTGTGTGTGTGTGTGTGTGTGTGGGCTGTCATGTATGTACACAGAGGGTATGGTTGAGGTAACCAAAGAGGGGAAGAAACTGTGCACCATAAGTCCAGGGAAAGTGTTTGGAGAGCTGGCAATTCTGTACAACTGCACTCGCACTGCATCTGTGACAGGTAAACACACATACACACACACACTCACACATGCACATACACTCACACACACGCACAAACATGCTCTACAAAACCAATCCTACCTAGGTGGTGTTATCTTCCTTTTGTTATCACTGGACTTCCCTCCAGCTAACATCCTCAAAAATAACCACCTCGCTGAATCCACTCATATTATTAAATAAACAAAGTTTGTGTTTGAATATCCATATTTTGATTTTTTACAACTGAAAGAGTAGAACTATTTTCTTCCATGGTCTAAGCTCTCCATAGTTGAGGTGGATCCGGTTTTTGATCGATGCCTGAAGAGGGTCTTTAACGAGAGGGGCTTCCTCAGTGAGAGGAAGAGGAAGCATTATTAAAAGTTACTTGAACGGCCACGTGGGAGGCAACAGGAGTTGGGATTGAAGGAGTCCCCATCTAACTCTGTTAACCTCACCCATTTTTGTCCCATTTCACCTTTTCCCTCTGCTGATTTTTATGGATGTTGTCAAGACACACCATGCATGTTGGCACTTTGCAATCCAAAGCCCTTTAATTTCCTGTGTGGCAGCAGTGTTTGAGGTGATGGACTGGGCTGAAATATGGTGACTAACTGATTTCTCTGTGTGTATGTGTGTGTGTGTGTGTGTGTGTGTGTGTGTGTGTGTGTTTGAATGTGCACTTTGAAGTACTGTGGGGAAACCAAGAACCAGCCCCTACAAATATATGTGTTGTGTTTCTGGTACATCAGACAAAGTTGTTAAAATTCTCACACACGTCTAATTTCTGGAAAAAGTGTTTATCACCCTCTCATTCTTGGCTGTGTGGGGCTGAAAATTTCTGGCAGCACTTTGCAATTCATTTCATTTTTAATGTGGCATAGGCTTTGCCTTTTCACCACTCTGTGTAGCTCCTTCATTCAAAATCACCAAAATCAAAAAGTGTGGGTGAATAAATGTGAGAGAGATACAGCAAATTTACAAGCACTAAAACAATCAAGTCAAGCTTTCT
The DNA here is from genome assembly GCF_902150065.1 of Myripristis murdjan. Classification (NCBI taxonomy): domain Eukaryota; kingdom Metazoa; phylum Chordata; class Actinopteri; order Holocentriformes; family Holocentridae; genus Myripristis; species Myripristis murdjan. The sequence continues at coordinate 17,744,748 of NC_043991.1, forward strand.
AATTGCACGTCTGAGTCTGAAGTTCGAAAGAAGCGTGTGTACTCCGTCTGCGTGTGTTAAAAATGAATATAGGACTGTTAAATGAATCAAATTAGAAGACAGAATATAGTGAAAAGAATTTATTTTTCAAATTTATTGTCTTGATGTTCTTCCACTCTCCTTGTTCCCTTTCACAATGTCTTGGATGTGGCGCTATCCACAGACAATTAGGGTCTTTTCGGAGCCCAAGCCAAAAAAAATCATTTGCATTTCCCTTGAATAGATTCATGTAGATTCAAAAGATGAGCAACTTGAAAAATTCTATTTCACCCTCTGAACAGAATTCTTGATTTTCTTCTTCTTTTTTTTTTATTTTTGTTTTTGTTTTTTTGTTTTTTGTTTTTTTTGGAGGGGGGGTGGTGTGTGGAAAATACCCTTTCACGTTTAGCTGATTATTCAGAGCATCTCTCAGCGGCAGGTAGGGGCTCATCGTCTTGCTCCAAGTCTCTCTGACAGAGCGCCCTCACCGCTGCAGGGATCGAGGCAGCTCACTTTAACGTCACACTCTGCTGCCATCCTTGGCAGGTTTCCCCTCATCTGCACACCCAACTTTTTGTCCCAGTCATCGCATTTTTACTCACCTTTGTCATATTCTGTTAAATCCACCCCTCCATAATGAAACAGTTCAACTTTAAAAGTTAATCTGAGGGCTAATTTTCTCACACTCAGCTATTTCTAGGGTTTTGTTGGGTTCAGCATGAGCAAATAATGTAATGAGAACTGATAGAAATTTGCACCATGAGGAGGAGGGTGGAGAAAGGTGAACGAGGGAGCAGTGTGAAATGTAAAATGAAGGAGGGGAAATGAGAGGAAGAACAGCAGGAGAAGATCAAGAGAAGCCTAACTAGTTTCTTTGTGAGCAAAGATATCAGGTGGAGGAAATAATGGTGCTTCATGTTGCTTAGCAACATCAAGGTATGTAGTTCAGTTTCCTGGAAAACCTATGGAATCCAGTCAAAGCAAACCCAGTGATGATTATCAAGCTTCCTGTACTAAAAGCATACCACATATCCCCTGTACTTTAACACTATTTACCATGAAATACAGTTATTTTTTAATATATAATATTATTTTGCAAATGAGTTTTCCAATAACATTTCAGTGAAGGAACATTGCGGTTACCTCAGAAACTTTCTCACAGCATCATGAGGTAAAAAGCCTAATGTGTGTGTGTGTGTGTGTGTGTGTGTATGTGCGTGCGTGTGTGCGTGCTGCGTGCGTGCGTGTGTGCGTTTGCGTGTTATGTACCCAGTAAATTTTGCTCTGTCTTTCCTCGGAAACAAGGAGATTATTGTATTTGCCAGTGACAGAGCTTCTGGCTCATTTCCATCCAGTGTCTTTATCGCTAGCTGTTTATGGCTGTGTATGCAGTGTTTATATCAACATGGACCTGCACAAAATGTAAACTCTGAAAAACCAACAATCAGTTTATACATGCAAACTGTACTGAGATCCTCACAAGCCTTATTTGGTTTGAAAATCTAATTAGCAGCTATAATAGAAAACAGCAGTGCACTAAAAACGAGAGCACAAACTTACAGGGCTGCGGGTCACGACAGTGTGTGTGTGTGTGTTTCTGAGTGTGTGTGTGCTCGCAAAGGCAAAATAAATGTTTCATGGCTTTTGTCTCGGGGTCTCTCTCTAGCCCTGACCGACATCAAGCTGTGGGCGATTGACAGACAGGGTTTCCAGACCATAATGATGAGGACTGGTCTGATCAAGCATTCCCAGTACATGGAGTTCCTCCACAGGTGCAGCAGTGCTCTCTCTCTCTCTCTCTCTCTCTTTCTCTCTCTCTCTCACACACACACACACACACACACACACACACACACACTCTTGTTGGCTGTTGCCAGGTTCTCATGACACCAGGACAAAACATGTGACTCTGCCTTCTCTCATTCTTCACCTGTTTTCCAGTGTCCCCTCCTTTCAGTCGCTCCCTGAGGACATTCTTAGTAAACTGGCTGACGTGCTGGAGGAGGTGACGGTTTCACACACACACACACACACACACACACACACACACACACACACACACACACACAGAGTGCCATCTCAAGAAATTCAGGTGCTCCATGAAAAAAAAATAATGATATTAATAATTATTGGGCCCTTGTTCATCTTTGGAACCTACATTGATCATTTTTTTGGAAAAACACATGAATAGATCAGATTCGATATTGTTATTTTCCTTTTTTGGGGGGAATATTTTAGCAATTTTCTTCTTTTTTTTCTTTTTTTTTTTTGATAAAATTGTGTGGTAAATTTTTTGCAATATTATTTAAATATAGAACTATTATACATATTAAACATATATATAATGCACAAGTTTTAATCATTTTTAGTCAGTGTTTTGCCAATTTTCTTATAAGATTTTATCCCTGTTTTTGAAAGAAATCAAGTGAACTAATCTTCCATTTGAATATATAATTTTGATAATATAATATATATATATATATATATATATATATATATATATATATATATATATATATATGTACACACACACTCAGAGCCTGTCTGTCAGATTTAGACGTTGCGACCCATCAGTGGAAAGTCTCTGCCTATTGTTCATACTCAACCCATGCACATTTTGCTCTCCTCTCTTTCAGACTCATTACAGTGATGGTGATTACATTATCCGTCAGGGAGCCACAGGAGACACACTGTTCATCATCAGTGAAGGACAGGTGAGGAAGAAGGCAGAGGGACGATGAGACTATATTAGGAGATATTGCAAATGAGTGCAATGGCTGATGAGAAGAGGAGAGGAAGTACATGGAGATTTAGGCAACCACGGTCAAACGGGTTCCCTGTTTCCTGGAGGATTTCAGCCTCCATACCCCAGGCCATTTGGGACTTAAGGATGTCACCATGGACTTGAGTCTACGTGGTACATCTCATTATGAGGCAGTGCAAATGGTGAAATGATTTGGAATCTTCCAGTAAAAATAGAAAACAGTCACTGGTAGCAGCCTCACTACACAAATTCCTCCATTTTTTAAGATTCTCAAAACGCACCTGGTGTTATTTTGTCACTACTTGTGTTGATCAGATGTGCTGAACCAGCTTCGTGGCTTCATAGCTCTACAACACACTTCCCTCACAGTTGCATCTTAATGAAAGACCTGTGCTTCTGCTCATCTGCTCAGACCTGTGCTTCTGCTCATCTAAACACGTAAAAGTTTTCACAATTAGCAAAGAAGGTTGTGTGTACAAAAAAGCTGGATAAAGCATTTTGGTAGAGAGTGGAAAAAGGTATTTGCACATTGAATTTTTAAGCTCCCAGTCATGAAGATCGTGACCTGTGACCTCTACAGGTGAAGGTTGCTCAGCAGAAATCGGCCAGCGAGGAGCCAGTGTTTCTGAACACTCTGTCTAAAGGCGACTGGTTTGGAGAGCAGGCTTTAAAAGGGTGAAGCACACACACACACACACACACACACACATACATTTCACCTTACATAGAAAATAAATTCATCATCATTCAAAATAAAAATTTATGCTAACTGCTTGGATTGCTGTCTCCTCACTACATGAAAAAGATACTGCCAAGACATGCTTCACTGATAAAGAGACGTTTGCCAGTTTAGAAAATATAAGCCTTCACTCAATTGAATTTATTGGTGAAGAGGTGGTGGGTTAGATTTCCTTTGGATAGCCTCTGGAAAGATAGACAGATCGGGCACTGCACAATGTAGACATACATATGCCCATTATGTGCTGTATATTGTGCATGTCTGCCATGTCTTTCCTGAGAAAAGATCTTTTTCTTCAGTGAATGCATTATGCTTCCATCTTCTGAAAATGAGGAAAAACAATAAAGAAGAAAAAAATTACAAGAAAATTAGCATGAAATAAATAAAGAATTGACCAGAAAATTATCAAAACTAATGAAAAACAAACTATATTTATAATTATTATAATATTATACTTGATATTACATTACAAGAAAAAAATAGACCCAAATATTGGTTAAAAAGGGGTAAAAAAAAATCCCCAGACAATGAATAATGACAAGAACTATAGTCAATTTTGTTCAGAGGATGAAATAAAAATGTTAATGTTCATCTTTTGGCCCTACATTGATCTCTTCCTGGTAAAATGCAGTGAGTCCCCAAAGAATCCTTTGGCTTAGACCCCCAAATGTCTGGAGACCCTTGCACAAACACAGAGTAAATGTCTTTCTGGAAAAACCACAAAGCAGACCTGTTTTAGGATGGATGCTGACCTCAATGCAATCATCAGCTGTAAAAAAAACAAAAAAACAAAAAAAAAAACAGCCTGTAGTTTTTGGGTTTTTTTCTCTTTCTCCCTTTCAGTGAGGACATTCGCACAGCCAGTGTTACAGCTTTGGGAGATGTCACATGTCTGGTCATCGACAGAGAGTAAGTGATTCTCTTCTCAACCTATTTGATCTGGTCGTGGAGCTTGTGGCTTCCAAACACAGAGAACATTCTGGCTAATATCATTTCACTTTGCAGTCTGCCTTTCAAGGCAGTTTTGTGTCCTTGGTTTCTCTGTGCATGCATTTGTGTCTCAGGTCCTTCAAACAACTGATTGGAGGACTGGAGGAAGTCAACAACAAGCAGTATGACAATGATGAGCTCAAGGCAAAGTGAGTCCCTGCGAACAGATGTAATATATGAGCTCGGGTATTTGTAGAGATATGTGAGAGCTATAACTGATTGTACAGTCCTCTGCCATGGATAACTGCAATTTTCATTAACTGATTATTACCTTTAACCAGTGAGGAGGACCTAATCAGCTGTTGTTGTGGTTGGCTGGAATGAAAACCTGCAGTCTCTCCCATGGCACAGGATTAGATACCACTGACCCAGAGGAAACACTGGTGATAACTCCTTCAGTTACAGATATCTCTCACCCTTTTCCCTTCTCTTCCCGTCTCTTTTTGTCTCTCTTGTCTGTCTGTAGAATGGAGGCAGAGGCAGTTTTCTTTTCTAGTGTGTCACTCAGCGATTTCAATGTCATCTGCACTCTGGGAGTGGGAGGATTCAGCCGTGTGGAGTTGGTGAGTGAGTGCATACAAGAGAAAACGTGTAAGCAAAGATGGGCAACAGAGAATATGTCCAGTATGTGTGTATGTCTGTGCTTATTTGTGTTCAGGTGCACCTCAAGAGTGACCCGAGTCGGTCGTTTGCCATGAAAGTGTTAACAAAACGCCACATCTTGGACACCAGCCAACAGGGACATATCTTATCAGAGCGCCGCATCATGATGGAGGCTCATAGTCCTTTCACCGTCAGGTCAGACTGATTTTTTTTTTTTTTTTTTTTTTGGTCAGGGAACATTATACTCATGGAGTATAATTAAATCTTCAGTGGGCAACTTTGCACTTTGGTGGCTCTAAATGGAAGCAAGAGTTAATTTTTTCAAAAATTGAGCCCCCCACACACAGTGCAGCTTATTGGTGTCACTCATGCTCACCAATGCAGCAAGCATGTGATGCTTCATCCCAAAGAATACCAAAGGAGTCAACTGACCCAAGTGATTTAAAGGCCGCTATGTGATTGGATGGTGTTTTAGTACCATCTAGTGGCTGTTACTGTCCACATCTGTATACAGACTCCATTATAAGTTAGTAGTATTTCATTTCTCATAGTTACAGACTGTATTTCTGTACCTCAGCACAAGTTCTGTTAGCACGTAAAGCTAGAAATGTTTAAGCAAGCTGCAAGAAGTATTAGGTCATCCAACGGCCATAGGAAACAAGGCAAAAATACATTTTAGGCTACATACTGCAAATGCAACAAGTCATAATGGTCATGGAGGTTGAGTGTGAAAGTGAAAGAAGCAGCAGCATCTTTCTAATTGCTAAGGCTAACGTAGCTACACATTGCATGGGATACCTGCCTGAACAACAAATGTAAAAGTTGATCAGTAGTTCCATGGAAGCCGTTAGTTAGCTTTTATAAAGTTATTCCAAACTAATTGAACCACTCCAGGCATTTAAGAGCTTGAAATGTGTGTGTGTGTGTGTGTGTGTGTGTGTTAACCTACTAACAACAGACTCTAGTGGCTAGTGCCGGCCCACACTGCAAACATCAGCCTGGCTATGTGTGTGTTGGGGAGCAAAGGGGTGGGGGGGCTCCCCAAAACAAAATAAAGTGGGTGGACCGGACACTTTGTATTTCACTCTGAAATCTTGATTTATTACATCGTCTGGGAAGATAGGTGACCTAACTGGCAACAGAATTTCATTTGGACAAACAGGAAGAATCTCCAGGGCTTTGTGGATATGAGAAGGCCTTCTCTGTTGCAGCCCTACTTTCTGATCTAGGTTGACAAAATGTTTGTTATACTGTGCATGTTTTTTGTATCTGTGCTTCTGCTTTGCAGGTTCTAGTTATTGTCTAACAATGCAGTTCAGTGTGGTCTTATTCAATCTACTTTTCTATTAACATTAATATCTTCATGTATTTATTGTCTTGCATATCTTGTATCATGAGTCTCTGTGTTGCATGTTTTAAGGATGTCCTGAATGATGTTTTTTATTAATATTATATATACACTACTCACAAAAAGTTAGGGATATTCGGCTTTCGGGTGAAATTTCAGGATGAACCTAAAATGCATTATAACCTTTACAGGTGAACTTAATGTGACCTTCTGTAAACTTTTGAATGCACATGTCCGACTGTTCAATGTTTCAGTACTTTTTGCACAAGTTGCTGTTCTCTAACAAGGAGTTTAACGGCAAAATTCACATCGGGTGTTTGATGCTCCAGCTCATCGAGGTCGTATCATTAGGGAACGGCTGCTGGAGACTGGGGTACCTCAAATGGAGTGGCCTGCACTTTCTCAGACCTGAATCCCATAGAAAACCTATGGGATCAGCTGAGTCGCCGTGTAGAGGCTCGGAGCTCTGTACCCCAGAACCTCAACGTCCTGAGGGCCGCCCTTCAAGAAGAGTGGGATGCCATGCCTCAGCAGACAATAAGTCAACTTGTGAACAGCATGAGACGTCATTGTCAAGCTGTAATTGATGCTCAAGGGCACATGACAAGTTATTGACACTGACATTTTTTGTTGTGGTGTATCCACCACTGTTGTTGGCTTTTGTTTCAAGAAATTGTTTGAGATGAGGAAATCACCAGTGCATGCTTCTACTTTCATGATATAATATCACTGTAGCGTGAACTTTTTATATTTTACATAAATTTCACCCAAAAGCCAAGTATCCCTAACTTTTTGTGAGTAGTGTATATGTTATTTTTTCTTCATTTTATTAATTGTTCTGCATGTTTATAAATGACCTCAGTAACTGTGTAATTTCAATCACATTTTCTATTCTATTCTGTTTTTAGGGTGACTCTGTAACATCTGTCCAGGGACTACAGATGAAAAATAGCCTCTTGGCAAACTCTGGCGCATTTACAGCAATGTTGATTATTGTGCACTGTCCCTGTTAAATAAACAAACAAACAAATAAATAAATAAAAGTCTTCCGTTGCGCAACTTTAAAGTAACACAGTTCTAAAAAAAAAAAAAAAAAAAAAAAAAAAAAAAACTAAATTTCTTCTTTGCAGGCTGTATCGGACTTTCAGAGACTCTAAATATCTTTACATGCTGCTTGAGGCCTGCCTTGGAGGAGAATTATGGACACTACTGAGAGACAGGTGTGTGTGTGGTTGTGTATATGTGTGTGTGTGCCCATGCCTGTCTTCCAAAGCCTGCAAGAGTCTGAAATGATCTGTGATGGCCTTTAACCTTTTGCTTTTATTCCAGGGGTTCATTTGACGACAGTACCACTCGGTTCTACACAGGCTGTGTTATAGAGGCCCTGGCTTTCCTTCAGTGTAGAGGAATCGTTTACAGAGACCTCAAACCTGAGAACATAATACTGGACCAGCGGGGATATGCCAAGCTGGTATGAACACTGCACATGCGGTCCAGACAGCAATAAAGATTATTTACACTTATTCACTGACACAGTGAATCTGGATCATAAAGATTTTGAAGAGGTAGTTAAACTGTTGCACAAAGAAAACGCTGCACAAGTTTTGAGTTTAGGTGGGCTCACGTTCAACTGCATACCTGCCTCCACAAAAGCACATGGTGGTGACATAATGAATCCACACACAGGTTATATTATAGACTTACTTGGACAGGGTTTTCCAGCTGTGGGTTCCAGCTGTGGTGTGTGTTTCTCCTCCCCAGGTGGACTTTGGCTTTGCTAAGAAGGTGGGATTGGGTAAGAAGACATGGACGTTTTGTGGAACTCCTGAGTACGTGGCCCCTGAGATCATCCTGAACAAGGGCCATGATTGTTCAGCTGACTGCTGGTCTCTGGGAATACTTATCTTCGAGCTGCTTAGCGGCAGGTGCTGCAACAAACAAAATCAATATCACCTCAGCATTACACAGTGTCATTCAATATCTTGTCCCTAAATGTTTTGTCGACCCAAATTTGAGGTAAATTCACATAGTTTCCATCTTGTGCTGAAAAAATAAAATAACCATGATGGCTTCCATTCTCCTGCTGTAGTCCTCCTTTCTCAGGCTCTGATCCCATGAAGACCTATAACATCATCCTGAGAGGCATCGACATGGTCGAGTTCCCCAAGAAAATCACCAAGAGTGCTGCTAACCTCATCAAACGTCTCTGCAGGTTGTATCTTAGATGGGTGTATAAAGTAAAAGAGAAGACTGGTCTCCTTCCTATATTTTACCAACCACTGACTCTGTTATGTTCTGACTGAATGCTATTGTGCATGCATGGTTGTGTGTGTGCATGTGTGCACGTGTGTGTGCATATGTTGCTCAGGGATAATCCCTCTGAGAGGCTGGGGAACCAGAAAAATGGGGTGAAGGACATCCAGAAGCACAAGTGAGACAGCAAAGATGTTTATGATTATCGTGATTATTATGAACTAATGTGATATCTTACAAGATCAACATGACTGCTGCTTTCAGTGGGAGGCAAGACTGTAGTCATAGCAACATCCTTGTCCTTCAGGTGGTTTGAGGGGTTCAATTGGGAAGGCCTTCGCCAGGGAACCATAGACTCTCCATTCACGCCCACAGTAGGTATCCCGCAGCATCCTTTCACACACACTCATCCAAACACTTTTTTTAAATCAAGTAGTTTGAAGGAAAAAAAAGCTGTGAGAATAAACAGAACAGGGAAGAACTCACATCCTGTGTTGTTTTGTCAGGTGGACGGGCCATTGGACAGCAGAAACTTTGACTGTTTCCCTGAGGACACTAGCGACCCTCCTCCCGATGACGAGTCTGGTTGGGACCTTGAGTTTTAATGCAGCGTGAATAGTGGCTACGCGTTGACCAAACAATGAAAACACAGGATGGAAAAGAAGCTGCTTTAGAAGGAGACACAGCTATAGCTTGAGTCATTCAGTTTTGCAGTAAACAAGTATGAAGTCATACCCATTTCATATTAGAAAGTGTGTATTGCAGCTGTCTTTGACTCAAGAAAATGCCAGTAAAATGTGTGAGCTTGCTTCCTGGCATCTCAGCTCAAGTGAGGAGGAAATGATGTTGGGAAACCTTTAATTCCAGTTGGAGAAGCAGACCCTAGTTACTGTCGTTATGCCCTGCTCGATTTTGTGTCTTTAATATGGATGTTTGAGATTACTGAGTCTATTGGCTGGTTAATCCTAAATCTAAGATTCACAATACTCATTTAACCTCTTCAAACAGTTGTTTAGAGTGGTAATTGAATTAATGACATTTTTCGGTGTTTTTACAAGTCAGCCACATCTTAGTTTTCCACATACTGACCTACATTTTAAGGCATTTTGGTTTATATTTTTGACACAAAAAAGATCAAATCAGAGTTTTTCACGACTGACCTTTCAGTTTTTGCACCGCTCCTTGCTGCTTTGACACCACCTTCAAAACATTCCTCATTTATTTTCCTTTCTTTAGTGTTACTGCAGCTTCAGTGTGATGTTTTGCATTCTTTTCAATGTATTTCTGCATGGACAGACACATCTTTTTTTTTTCTCTGACTAAAGGTTACATTGCAAAAACAGATTTTCAGCATAACTCCACTACACAATAACATTCTTTTGATATTGGTTTCTCATTCTTGAGTCTGAATGATGTGTTTTTCGAAAAATGGAATAGCAGTTCCAGGGGTTTATGACCAGGCTTTCGTTTTGAATTGGGGAATTAATTCCAGATCAGAATTAATTTCATTCTCCTGTGCTGATTAAAAATAAACAGAACTATGCTGCTGCAACAAGTTTCAGGGTTTCTTTTCAACTCCTGAGCAAAGATGATATAAAGGGAAAATATTTTAAAAGTGTTACAGGTAGGAGAGGAGAATGTGTGGGGCTGTGTTAATGAAAACTAAGCCACCAGGGTTAGGAGATGCTTATCACTGCCTGTTAACCTCGAGGCTAATGAAGTCAGCAGAGTTCTGCAAGGTTCACTGGGTTTGAGTGGTAAATCAGGCCATGATGGAAACCCAGCCACCTAAGGTAATGACTCTCTCACAAATTACAGATACAGACACATAGATAAGACACACCAATTTTTCCACACCTCTGACATCACTACATTCCTACTGTGGCTTGTTATGGCACAACCACTGACTGTACAGGTGCAGACTGAGATCCTGTAACCTTGGTGATCCATAAAAAAAAAAAAAAAAAAAAAAAAAAACAATATTATGAAACAAAATTTTTTCACAACTGAAATCTGTAGGCTTAAGGATAGGAATACACCAGTGTCAGCAAAAACGCTCTTGGGTGGAGTTGCCAATGGTCACTGATCCCAGGTCAGATTCTGATGCAACCCTAGCCTCAAACAAACTGTAATAGTTCCCTAACCTTAACCTTATCCTTACCCTAACCTTAACCAAACTGCTTTGCTTACCTGACTTAACCTCCTCACCTCTGCGGCACGCACAGGTGGGTTTGTCATTGCCGCATGGCCAAGCTTCAACACCACAAAACTTTATTTTAAATTCTAGTGGAAATTCCAAGGTTTCCAAAGATCCCAAATATGTCTCCCGCTGAATTACAGTGTTTATAAAATGATGCACAAGACATCTGGATATTTTCTATTTGATGTAATACTGCAGCCATAAAACAATGGCATCTTGGCCTTGAACTTTTCACTTAATATTGCCTAAGTGTTTTGTTGCTTCCGTGAAAGTGCATGTCTCAATGTGCCAATATGGACCTTTTATAACTCTGAAGGTAGTTCATGGGAAACACATCGGAAAATCTAAAGGGCTTCACCTCAATGGTGACCTTAGCTGACATTAAATGCAACTGTTAGTTTGCAAAAGGATAGAGGTCATCTTAATACTGAATGTTTGTGTCCCACTGTGCTATTAGTAAGACTTGACTGGTAGAGATTGTTGAAGGCCAGTACTGTGATCTTTTGTGCAAATACACTGACTGACACTCACCGGCCAGTAGGCAGTATTTATTTAGTTATTAGTTTTTTTTTTTAGAGTTAATATAAGGCTCCCGTAACTATGCAACCCAATGTATGGGTCCAACCCTTACTGTTAGGGTCCATTGTTCTGCTGAGAGCTGGTATCTGTAATTTGTTTACCTGGCGCTGGGAAAGAGGGGTATTGAGATGAGACAGCCAAAGAGGGATTGGGAGGATAGACGGATCAGACTGTAAGGAACCTCTTTATCCAGACTTATTTCAGGAAAGACCCAAATCACACAAAATGGAATGCCGGAACCTGTGATAGAGAGCTGAATGGGATTTATTCTGGCATGAAATTCTGCTAAATATGTCTGCCAGAGCGTTTTTTATCAAAGGGGCTTTCTGCTACGAGGTTCACGGAGGACGTTTAAACGCTGTCTTGCATGAGCTCACAATGACTGATCAGCTTTCTACTTGACTGAGCCACTACACAGGAAAAACGGCAGACGTGACTGGAATTTACTCCCACCCAAACACACACACACACACACTCACACACATCCGTTTCTGACTTTTAGCAAAGGGTTGCTATTTTTGGAAACCACGGGAACAAACACAGGAAACAATTATAATACAGGTATCATGCAAAGCAAGCCTCACACCCATCTGTATGGGTTAGGGTTAGGGTTAGGGTTAGTCTTTATGTTCTCTTCCTGAGAATTGTGTGTGTGTCTGTGTGTGTGTGTGTGTGTGTGTGTGTGTGTGTGTGTGTGTGTGTGTGTGTGTACTGTCTCTGGCCAGCAAATAATTATATTTTTTATAATCAGTCTACTGAAGCGGTATAACTTTCTTCTAAGTGATATTTTATTCTGTGCCATCCTCATTTTTAACTGTTTGCTTTATTTATTTATTTATTATTTTATTGTGTTCCTTTTTTTAAAATAACCATGATTATTATCAAGCTACTACTACTATTATCTTTGGCTCGTAGAATAAATGTCATTTTTTAGATCCATCTACTAAAACCTCATAACTTTCTTTCAAGTGATATTTTTTCTTACTCTGGGACACGTTCATTTTTTTTTTTTTTTTAACTTGTTTAGTTCATTTTTTGGTTTATTCTCATTATTATTGTTGTTGTTGTTGTTGTTAAATCATCATTATTATCAAGCTAATACTACCATTATCTTTGGCTGGATTTTTTTTTAATCTGTCTACTAAAACTTCATGACTTTATTTCAAGTCAAGTTTGGTTTATTGTCTTACTTGGTTATTTACTTACTCAGTTACTTTCTTACTTACTTATTTACTTATTCATTCATCATTAGTCTCTTCCCTTTTTATAATTATCACCATTATTATCCGGCTGCCTGCTGTGACTGTCACATAGTAGTTCATTTAATTATACAAATGATAATGCCGACTTTCCTGAATAATCGCTGCAAGTGCACGCAGAGTGGCCGGGCATGTGGAAACATTCAATTAAGGCCGTGGGATAATTAAGTCTGTGAATAAACCATTAACAGGCCCTCTTCGGGGATGGCGAGCTGTGATTGGACGGTCCCGCGCGGGCTCAATATAAATAAGGGCAAAGGACCGTAGCAGCACAGGCAAGATCAGCAGGCAAAGGAAAAAAACCTCTGAAGAAAAACCCCAATCCACATCGTCTGAGAAAAATGCTGGCCAGATCCGGTTTGGTCCTTCTCTTTGTGCTCGCCACCGCTGCCTGCTTTGAGGTGGGGCCAGAGGAGGCTGCACCCCGCCGGGCACGCTTCTCTGCAAACAGCCCAAGTGAGTAACATCTTATTTTTAAAACAAGCTCTGCTTTATAGCCTTTGCGTTTGAGCAGCAACTTGTTTGTTTCTCGGTATTGGTTCCTCTCTTGAAGTGGTTAACTGGATGTAAAGTCATAGCAGAAGAATGTGGCAAGATGGGCAGCACTTCCAGTTCTCTTTGTTTGTTCCAGTAAAGTTACTGCCAGTAGAATAGACTAACCACTAAACCTATTTAAATCCTCTTAAAAGAAGAATTTTGCACATTTGTTATCTATGCATCTATCTATCTGTGCAGTATGATTTTGGTGACATACTGTGTTGTAATGGAAATCATACTTGTGTTGTTCCAGATTTGACACAGTAATACAGTGAGAATGACACAGCCTTTTCAGAGCCTAGAGATCTATTTATGTGTCTGTGTAGGCAATCAAAATTTCTGTATACCTGACTTTGTTTGCAGATGATGTTGCCAAGTGTTTGAATGGTGCTGTAGCTGTGGGCTGTGGAGTTTTTGCCTGTCTGGAAAACTCAACCTGTGACACAGATGGAATGCACGATATCTGCCAACTCTTCCTCCATACAGCTGCTACCTTCAACACCCAGGTCCCAGTCAAATCTATCTATCTATCTATCTATCTATCTATCTATCTATCTATTTATCTATCTATCTATCTATCTATCTATAACCTATTTATGTTGTGTGTTGTACAGGGTAAAACATTTGTCAAGGAGAGCCTGCGCTGTATTGCCCAGGGAATCACTTCTAAAGTTTTCCAGACTATCCGCCGCTGTAATGTCTTCCAGAGGATGATTGCTGAGGTACACACACACACACACACACACACACACACACACACACACACACACACGGATTTAGCCTTTTTTCTGGTCTGCAGCTCATTTCTTTTGTCTTGTACAGGTCCAGGAGGAGTGCTACAACAGTCTTGATATCTGCACTGTGGCTCGTACCAATCCTGACGCCATTGGAGAAGTGGTGCAGGTGCCTGCTCATTTCCCTAACAGGTAAGCAAGCATATAGACACAGCCATGGCCACAGGTTCCCAAAGTGGGGTCCATGGCTCACCAGAGGACCCAGACTGGGTCTTCAAGGTCCCAGCCAAATGAAGAGTTTCATTTTACCTTTAATGTAACTATCACTTGTAGACGTTTATTACATTATCTAACATATTATTACAAAAATTCTGATCAAATGAATGTCCATGGCCACAGTATGGATCTATTTGGGTGTGCTTGACTTGAAAAGGGGTGTGAAATAAGTGTCTCAGCATAGCCTTTGTTACAAAATACAAACTGGTAGCTGGTATGCAAAGCTATGGTGGGTGATGTTTTCTGTGGGGAGATTTTACAGGGACTGTGCTCTCTCCAGTTTGCGAATCAAGATGGAATCAAACATACGCACAACTTCGAACACCCTCCTGATTCTCATGTCATTCTCAACAAAAACATTTTGCCAGCTCAGAGAGATATTAATACGTCCCCAATTTATTGTTCAGGTTTAGATCAGTCAGGTCTGACTAGGCTGTTTATTCAGCCTTGAAACATGAGGAATGAACGCATATTTCTTGGGTGCCTGGCAATGAAAGGGCTCTTGTAAACATGACAAGTTAAATTTCTGGTCTATAATGTAGATTCAATACCGTGCACTGTGCTGTTTCTGCTGAGCCTGTAGAAACTTTCTTTTTCCCCAACTTGTGGGGAACTTTTAAGTTAAATCTATGTGATATCGTTCCATCCAAAAAAACCCAGGTTATGTCATTATAACTCGATGTCTTTGGTATGAACTTAACCCTTAGATGCATACGTGGGGTCAAAAATGACCCCGGAGGTGTTTTTTTTGCAATATCTTAGTCATTTTAAATTTTTATCATTTAATCTTCCATGTATTCCTCAAATAGGTTGTCTTTGACATGAGGCCATTTGGATTTGTATCTAATTGTTATATTTTTTAAGTAATTACACTTTTTATATCAATACCCCACTCTTCCATACGTGGGGTCAAAAATGACCCCAAGCATTTTCTATGGAATTTCAAGGGATAACCCTAGGAAACTTTGATTTTTATCAACTGTGAATGTCAGGTATACATTTACTGTTGATCCACACATCTAATGCCAGCAGTCTCACCACCCTGAAGGTTATTTTTACACAATAACATACATGTAAGTATTATCATCGTTTTTATACCTCAGAATATATATATGATGACTGGAAGGTATCCCACGCCTACCAACCTACATCACTGAAGCAATGGGAAGGTGTAGAATGACAAAAGCTGCAATCCAGTCACAGGAGAGAAGCAGACAGGGCCAGCAGAAGAGAAAGAGGTGTAAGATGTGTCCAAGAAACAAAGATCGCAAAGCCAGCTATAGTTGTTGAAAATGCAGTGACCCTGTGTGCAGCTCACAGCCAGAAACAAATAGTTTGTAAGAGCTGCTCACAGTGAGAAGAGAGAAGACACGCGTGTGTGTGTACATATGTGTGGACATGCATAGACAGACAGACACACGGACACACAAACAATGAATGTTGGCGTTTTGACAGCTGCATTGATAGCAATATTTTGATCAAATGAAAGAAGGTGATAAATCAGAGCTACTCAACTTAAGATGGCTCAGGGGCCACTCAGCAAAATTCAGCTGTGTCCAAGGGCCACAAGCTAAACATGTCTGTCCTATTTTGGACGTTTAAACAATAATTTTGTCAAATGAATGAAACATACAGAAAACAGCTACATTTCCATCCAAGGCCAAACCTCACTGAATAAAAGACTGTCATGCAATGATTAATGATGAAATGATCAGGTTACAACAAAATGAGGCTTTATTCCCCAAAAGATTAGATAGAATCATAACATTTTTATTATATGATAGTGGCGGGCCGCATAAAAATGACGTACGGGCTGCATGTGGCCCCTGGGCCATGGGTTGAGTAGCCCTGTGATTAATGAACATGTAGAACATGAAATTATTCTTGTGTTGACCAAAATATAATAAGAATCATTATTTTAAAACCAAAATGAATAAATATTGCATTAAACACGTTGTTTCTAATAGGGATAATTTTTGGATGTTTACTTTTTTTGACCTATTTAAAATATGTTTTTTGATAAAATGTTTATTAAAAGTGATAAATGGACATGTCAAACATGAAATAATTCTTTTGTTGACTAAAATACAATAAAAATCATCATCTTTAACCAAAATGAAAGACATTTCTGAAGTTTACAGCGGAAAACCCATTCATTTCAATTGGGGTCATTTTTGACCCCACTCATGGAAGAGTGTAGGGTTTGGTGAGCCATGCATCTAAGGGTTAAGGAGTCCCTGGCTCTGTGCCCTGTACAGTACTGCAGCCCGCTCAGATGTTTCCGTCTCCACATCTGCTTTGTTCTTCAGGTACTACAGCACTCTACTCCAGTCCCTGCTCGCCTGCGATGAGCAGACGGTCGCAGCAGTCAGGGCCGGCCTGATTTCCAGGTTAGGTCCAGACATGGAGACGTTTTTCCTGCTCCTCCAGAACAAGCCTTGCGCCACTGGACCCAACACTGCAACTCATAACAACCCCGCCAACTGGAGGAACATGCCTGTGTTCAACATTCAGCCCAGCTTCAGAGGGAGAGACCCAACTCACCTCTTTGCCAGGAAGAGATCCGTTGATGACAGGGAGAGAGAGTATATGGGGGAGAAGTAGACACATGCTTAGGCACACTTTATCACACACTCACTCGCACATGCACACACGCACACACACACACAGACACGCACACACACACACACACACACACACACATACACGTCCATGCATGTATGCCTTTGCATTCCTTAACATACATCCACATCCAGTCCTAAATTTTGCTTCCACATATATCTATCCACACTGACACACACAAACACATTTGAAAACACACAGATTACTTATCGTAATGATTATCTGTTACCGCCAAATGTTTTAGATTGTGATTTAAGGTAATAATTACCATTTTATATGTTACTATTTGGGGCGATGCCTGATAAGGTGTGTGGAAAACACTGGGATTTGTGAGTTCATGGGAGTCCCTACAATACGCCACCTTATCTGTCCGTCAGCAGTTTATGTTACTGACAAAGCTCAACCAAGCAAACCTGTGTTAATGACCATTTAAAAAGAGGTTTATTATGGCAGTTATCATCGATATTTATTTTCTTATATAATGTTAATTTATGAGGCTGTCACGCTGGTATCATATATTTAATCTAGTGTGAGGATCAAGAGTTGACAGCAGCACGCAGCCGGGGCATTAGGGAGTACAGAAGACGCTGCCATGCTGGTCATGGAGCCCTCTGTGTTTTCTGACATTATGTTGGTGTAAGATCATGTTCCGCCTAAGACCACATGACCCAGGAAGGTTGCATACAGTGTTGAATGAGGAGAGTTTACTGTGGCATTTGGGAAAGGGTGTTTGACGTCAAATCTGAGATGGCAACGGCAGCAGAAGTCTGGTACTCTGCTGCCCGAGTTGTTTGTGTTGGAAATAAATGATGTTGTAACGGTTGATGTATGTGGCTGATGTGATTCTGTTAGTGATTCTGCGCCGTGCTAAATACTCAAGTCTCACTTTGTGTTGGGAAGACACGTATATTCGCCAATGAAAATGAAACAAAATTAATGATAAAAATAAATAAATCAACAATAAAATTAATAAACAAAATAATAAACAAAATAAAAAGCAAAATGAATGATCCATGCATTAAATGATGAATGATGAAATTTGATTTAAAAAACAATAAAACAATTTAAAACCATAAACTACTACTACTATTACTGCTACCACTATAACTACTACTACTAATCATCATCATCATCATCATCATCATCATCATCAACATCATCATCATAACATAAGTATGGCCCTATAATGGCAAACTGCAATAAAGCTGCACATTATCTGCCTCTTCACTCCTGAGGGTTCATTTATGTGGTTCATAGAAGAGGTCACTAGGGGGCATGCTTGCATATTAAAACCACTTTGATATTTGGCTTTTCTCAAAGATTTAATTTGTTTATCCTCTCTCTCCGCTATGATAAAAAATAAATAAATAAATAAATAAATAAAAACTTCATAGCTTTAGCAGAGCTTCTTAACTGTGCTGAACAAATCCTCAGCAAACCATCTGTGCTTGAAACCTCAGACTTTACCAGCTTGGCAACATTTCCCTCCTTAAACTTCTCTTCTTGAATAATGCTTATGAAACTTTATCATGGTTATGAAACAACACCTGCCCAGACAGAAGCTGCAGCACAACAGCAACTTTCCATCCACTGGGATTTTTTTTTTCCTTTTCAGGTCAGACGGTGGTGTCGTTTTTGATGATAATAGATGTAATGAATTGTTTATTTTGCAGGGCACAGTAACCAGAGAAACCTGTATCCACTGATAGCTGCTATCAAATGACCAAGGATGGCCAAAAAGAAGAGGAATATTATTTTTGGGAGCTAAAAATGTTAGTTATACAATGAACATTGTAAAACACAGTCAGCCTACAGCAGAGAGTATCATTAAAGAGAAAGGTAGAGGGTGAGAAACACACACCCAGCACTAATGGGTACTGACACAGATGACGAGACACCCTTAAAATAGAGCCATTGCACTTTTATGAGATGTAAATATCTGTAATAGCACCACGTGTTTGTTCAGGCTTTTTGGCTTGGTAGGGAGGGTGTTGTAAATGACACTATCGTGGATACTACTATCTCTGGTGTCCCTGTCAGCCATCTGGCCATAATGGCTCCTCACCTAAGTGTAATGGTCCATTAACCTCCACAGGGCAGGGAGAGAGAACCAGCCTCGCTTATGAGAACTTCACACTCTGTTTACCTCTGCCAGCTCAGCAAGGAGCCTCTGACGGCTCAGCGAAACAAGACAGGTGTGATGGTGTGTTGAGGTGTCACTGCTGTCAATGGGGCAATTGGGCAGATGGCTGTGTTAACAGTCCTTATTTCCAGGAGTCTGAGCTGTTAAATAGCTGCCCTAAGAAAACACACAGCTCAGTATGTTTACCAAATGTACCTGAATGGATCTGATTTACATAAGAAGAAGGGGAAGAACGGGAACTGAGAGAGCTGTTCACTTTGCATTTGAAGAGGGATCATTTCTAATCCAAGTAAAACTACCTCTCTGGAAATAATTCAGATTTTCAGGGAGGCTAAAGATCTCTGAGGAAAGAAAAGGGGATGATAGGAGTGGATATAGGACATTGCAAATGTTGAAGCTGAAGGTTTCCCCGGATTCAGTCTCATGTGAGCTTTAAACCAAAACCATTGCAAATGAACACACAGTCACTGGACCCGGGAGGCAGATCAGGCACGTTGCCTACTTCATTATAGGGCCCTACCTCATTATAGGGCCCCCCCAGCAAGAAATGATGAGGGAAAAAAATTACAAGACCTGAAAATTTGCACACAAAAAATACCTAAAATGATACATAAAATGATAACCAGAAAATTACTATCTATCTATCTATCTATCTATCTATCTATCTATCTAGATTACTAGATATAGATAGATGGATACTGATATTAAAAATTATACAAGAAACTTCCATAAAATTTCCCCAAGGGGGCAGTGTAGTGGCTCACCTGGCAGAGTGTGTACCACATATCAAGGCTAAGTTCTTACTGCAGTGAAATGGGTTCAAATTCAGCTTTGGCCCTTTGCTCCATGTCATCCCCCCTCTCTCTCTCCACTGCCTTTACTGTCTCTCTCTACTGTCGCCATCAAATGAAGCAGCATTGTTCAGATAATGACATAAAATCTTTAAGGTTGCCCATCATTTGGACTTACATTTATCTATTCATGGTAAAATGTAAAGACCCCTAAATGTCTAGGGACAACACTGATTATACATGTTGTCGGTATTTAGCACCCCATAACACACACATGAAACCTACCTGCTTCATACAAATGTCACAGTCGCACACTCACACACAGCTTAATGGTTTAAAAATGCCTATGTGGTGCAGCTTGTACAGTATTTGTGTTATCGGCCAGAACCTAAACAGGGAATAAAATGTCAAGGTAGAAACAAGTGATGTATGAACACAGGGGTCCCCTGTCACATGTAACAAAACATTCCCTCTCAATTACCTCTCCATGGGAAGGAAATGTTACCTCAAGCTCACCAGATCTCCAGAAAAGCAGCCAAGAGGCTGTCAACTGAGAGGAAGGTGTGTGTGTGTGTGTGTGTGTGTGTGTGTGTGTGTGTGTGTGTGTGTGTGAGAGAGAGAGAGAGAGAGAGTGTGTGAGGAAGCTGCTTTCTTATGTGAGGTCCAGAACTCTGTGATAGATGTTGCAGAGACACTTGCCAAGCTTCCCTTCCCACCATCAATCTCTCACTGTCTAACTCACATATTCAAAGGTACTCTGCTGCACTGAATGTTTCTGGTTGTATGCAGCAGGACTCATCATTTACATTCTCCAAGGTCCACACACACACACACACAAACACACACACCATATCATTTACAAAACTCAAGGTTTTCACAAAACACCTGAGCCCAAGGAAAAATTAAAATTGATTTTAATACTGTTAATCTGTAATCATACACATTCAGTTAAAGGTATTTTCTGTAATCGTATGCTGTATTCAACTGGAGATTAAGTGCAATGCTGTTGTACTGTAACACTGACAAACACTGGCATTATCTTTGGCAAAATCACAAAAAATACATAATTTACCATATTCAGATGAGAATCACAACATCATTATTATTATTATTAAAATGACCAGAGCACAAAGCAGTGGGCACTAGAGGTGACGATATAATCACCAAACTACGTCTTCTATCTTTCATTGAGCTTCATTGAGATGGTCTGGGCAGAAGTGTGTAAGCTGCTCCCCGGGGCCTCGCTGAGAGACAGAAAGCTCGGGAACGACAGTCCAGCCCGGGACAGCTGTTCTTCGCATCACTACTGCCAGACCTTTAAGACTACTGCAGGACTACAGTGAAGCAGCTTGTTTCTCCACTTGTCCGCCTTCCTCTGCTCGGCCTCATCTGGGACTGTGTGCTGCCCCGCACAGCAGAGGAAATGGGAAAGGTGGTCCAGGAAGGGAGGTCCCGGGAAAAGCTACGTGGAGTAGCAGGAGTGGGCCGAGGCAGAGGAGCTGTAGGTGTCTGAGCCCACTGGAGTGTACTCGACGGTCAGGTCCAGGTACTCCTGAGGAGAGAATTACAGTTTTGTTTTTCGTCCATTCGGTTACGAGCACTTCTGAATACTTACTTCCCATTATTAAAACACTTCATAAAACTGTCTGCACCAACGTGTCGCTCTGCACAACAATTAAATTGCCCAAAACGCTGCACACATGTCTCAAAAGGAGGTCAGTCCACTAAAACACAACCACTAATTCTCTCCCAACAAGAACACAATGACCTATAAAACACCAACAGTAAGTAGCACAGCAGTTTCTGTCAGTTGTTGAAGTTTTTAAACCTTACACTAAGTATTATATTTTTCTGTGGTTGGCAATATAAGAAATACATAGATTGTGTTTTTTTATTATTTATAGATTTTCCATTACAAAACAGAATGGCACTTCTCTATAGAAAACACCACTCCAACCTTATATTTATTCAGATATTATATAAAACCACTCACCAATGAACTTTAAATCCATTACGGCTAAAAATGCAAAATTTTGCATGTATCAAATCCTATCTAAAGCCCACATTTTGCATAAAAAACAATGCACATTAAAAAGGCATATGATGTGTATTTTCTGAATCCAAGTTTAAATTTCAGTGTATCAAATTTGCATGACGTAGCACATCAACACACCTTAAATTCACAAAAAAGACTTAGCCCACTTATTAACGTATGTCAAATAGTTTCCTTCACATATCAAAAGCTCAACATCCTTTTACACATGTGAGTCTTTTATGGTCACTCTTATACAGTTATATAAATGTTCACCTATCAGTCGTGTTCTGAATTTAGATTTTATAACATTCATATCAGAAAAAGGTGCTTCAAAAAGGTATGTTAGAGCCAAACCAGGCAGATACTTTGAGAGCTTTCAAGGTTTTTGGCATACTGTAATAACAAAATAGATAAAATGAAAAGTAATGGAATCAACAGTTCCCATATTGTCATACAACAGAAAAAAAACATCTAACTATGTGCTGTGTCTCATTTACATAACTTCAATCAATTGTTTGTTAATGTTTGCTTCTATAACCATTATAGACTATATTTTTTTCTGAGGATTCTGAATTGAATTCATCTTGATTTTTTTAGTTTCAGGTTTTTGATTTGAATTTCACAGTTTGTAAACAAGTATGTACACATCTGCACAATGGGCTGTAGATACATCCAGCTTTGCTGTAGATACAGTCTGAATGAGAAATGAATTCAATTGAAAACTGTGGTCACTGCATGCCTTTCATGTCAAAGTAATAAGAAATCATTCAAAGTCTGGCTGACATGTTGAAAAGGCGAACTTAGAATTGAGAAATTATTGTAACCAATGGTAAGAAAAAAAAATCCAAGTCTAACAAAAAGCTTTATGAACATTTTTTTATCCAAATTTGCTCCATATTTTTTGCTTTTTTGCTTGTATACAGTACATTACCTGGTTGGCCAAGAGGGAAAGAGTGCGGTTTAAATCGTCCACCAGCTGCTGGAAAGTGGGTCTGCGAGACGGGACAGCATGCCAGCAATCCCTCATCAGCACGTATCTGGCAAAACACACCACAGCGTTGAAGATGGAGAGGGACTATAAATACATAAGAGCCTCTGTGTGCGTACAATGTGTGTGAGTGTGTGTACTCACAGCTCCTGAGTGCATGCGGAGGGTCTCTCCATCCGGTGTCCCTCCTTTAGTAACTTGAAGAGCTCTTCCACAGGAACCCCAGGGTAAGGAGAGCCTCCGAGCGTGAAAATTTCCCACAACAAGACCCCAAACGACCACCTGCAACACACAAACAGTTATTAAAAAGTCACAAAATGTTCTCCTACATGCACAACAACAATAATGATGTTGATTATAAGTCTGGCAATTAAGACTTACACATCACTTTGGTGTGTGTAAATGCGGTCAAACAGAGCCTCTGGTGCCATCCACTTCACAGGCAAACGACCCTGTAAACACATTAAAACGTTAACCTCCAACGATCTGCCCCGTCCCACACATCCAATCCCTTCATTGTGCAGTTTATATACTGGGTCGATCTGTCCTGCGTACATTAGTGGTCTTCTTGTAGTAGTCAATGTGGTGGATGTCTCTGGCCAGGCCAAAATCAGCGATCTTCATCACATTATCTTCTGTGACCAGCACATTCCTGGCTGCCAGGTCTCTGTGAATACACTGTCAAACAAAAACAAGAGGGTTAAGTCATTTTGCTATTCCACAGAAACAGCAATGGAGGAACTTAAAATTTACAGTGTTAAGTGTGTGAAGGAATATACTAGGTTATTTGGGAGATTGACCCTGTGGGTAACTTGTTAAGTGGTGAAAATAATCATGAACATTATCCATAGGTCCCTAAAAAAATGAACTCAATACAGCTGATTGCAGCCATGTTTATTTCTGGAACTATTTCAAGTGAGAGTAATTTTCAGCAACAACCCCCCCATTGCCCATCATCTCCACATACTATGCAAACAGAGAAAGCATTCCCTGCTACCTCAAAACAATAGGATATTTTTATAAACCTTGGCCACATTTCTAAAATAACTTACAATCTAGTTTTAGAGCTGCTGCAAGTTCTCATTTTCTCACATATGGGATAATGCCAGTGGCCTGTCATTAAGCACTGTGCATGCTAAAGTGCATCTGGTGAGGCAGTGATGTAGCAACAGGATTTTGGTGCCCATGTGCCCAACACTAAAAGGGATAGTTCACTCATTTTGAAAGATTTAATGTTATTTAACTTCCCCCCAGCTGTTATAGTAGGGGTGCTCTCATTGTTACTGGGTGCTGGATGCTCCAAATACTTAATACAGCCTCCTGCCACTGAGGTGGAATTCCCCCCAGCTGGCATTCTTAAAAATATTAAAAATGTCAACAATTCTAGCTACAAGTTAACATTTGGGTCTAAGCTCCCTGTACCAATCCTCAGTCACAGCGGTGCCTGGCAGGTTCCTGAAAGATACGTGAAATGTGAGTGACAGAGCGGAGCGGAGGAAAAGAAGAAGCTGGCCACAACAACTTCAACGTGCCAGCAAACATTACATGCCAGAAATCTTTTAGTACTTTAGATAAAGTTATTTTTGTCCTCTAATATGAAGAAAAGAAACGATAGCAATCTCAAGCAATCTATTTCTGCCTCTGTCTACTGATGCTCTAATGTGGAGTGATACAGGAAGTGTAGAAGTTACTGGATCTTTCTGGAGGTCAACAACAGGAAAAATACAATTTTAATCAGTAATTTGAGCAAAACTATTGTCGATGTGCACTCAGTAATCATATGTGCATTTTAGCTTACACTTGTAAAGTGATGTTAAACTATCTTAGAATGGATTAAGGCTGTTATGTTTAAGAATATTATCCGGGGGGAAGTCCACCTCAATGGCAGAAGGCTAACAGTTTGCATTGGAGCATAAAGCCAGTATCAAGGACTAAGAAACAATGAGAGGAGGACAGCACCAGTACTGTCCTTACAGAAAAGCTAGGGGGAAGTGAATAATATAAAATTTTTCAAAATGGGTGAACTATCCCTTTAAAGGGTAAGCTGACATATTGGACCATCTCCTCAAACCTTTGTGTATTCCTGTAAAGAAACAGTTTGCCCGAAATACAAAAAATCCCCTCTTATCCTTATTTCAGTTTATCCATCCAGATAGTTTGTCCTCCATTTGTACCCTGAATTCCTACCCTTTGGGGGTGAATGGATACAGTTTTCTGGTGTTCTTTGGTAGGAACTAGTTCCCAATGAAACTCTTGACCTCTGTGAGCTGTGGAGATTATTTTTATCTGTCACTGTCTTTGTTTGTAGAGCTAAAACTGTCAGAAATTTACAAACTCAACAGCTCTTTGCAAATATTGATCCAGCCATCATTGTACTTGGGTGCTGGGAGACATGGGACATCACAGCAGACTGGAAACCTCGCCACAACCTCTTCACAGACTACACTAGGGGTAGATGGGAAAACTTTTTTTTTGTTCATTTTGGGCGCACTGTTCTATGAAATGTCAACATGCAAAAACCTGCTGACCTTCTTTGAAGCCAGGTATGCCATTCCTCTGGCCACCTGATAAGCAGCAGAGACCAGCTCCCTGATCTCCAAATTGCCCAAGGAGCCCTGCCTCAGGCCGCTCCAGTACTCCTGACCGACTGGTCGACGAGCACGGAGGTACTCCCTCAGATTGCCCTGAGATGCGTACTCCACTATCACGTACAGTGGACCTGGGACAGAGAGAGATGGGATCTATAATCACACAACACACCAAGCAGACCTCCCTATGTGTAACACATGACCCACACACTTACCATCTTGTGTGCAGGCTCCCAGCAGGTTGATGATGTTCTTGTGTTTGCCAATCATCTTCATCATTTCCATTTCAGAGATCAGGTCAGACAGGTCCTTCTCTGTGGCATCCGCTGCACAGTGGGAATAATATAACATGACGTCATGATTAAGCAACTTCCAATGCAAAATGCTATCTCTATAATACAAACATGTCCACATCTGTGTTTAAAGTATGTGGTTTGTACTGAAGGACCATAATAGTGATTCTGCATGTTTAATATAATATCAACAAAATGTATGTACTTCAAATTTCTGCTAATCTTTTCCCAAAGCAAGCAGTCGTATTTTAGAACTCCCATATCATGTTTCCTCCCTTTTATCCAGACATTGGTTTCCATTCATTCCACTACAATATCAAAATGAACTTGGAGAGACTTCAAACTTTCTTCACACCAGTATTCCTCCATCGTAATAAAGTTGTCCACATTAGTTTTCCTAAAAGCAGCAGCACTGTTGTGTTTTCATGACTTGAAATTGGACGGAGTGAAAAAGTCCCTCTGCTTGGGGAAATAGTCCCTGGGGAATCGTTTGCTTTACACAGCCAATTATCAGTTCTGTTTCAACCAAAAATTCAAAATTGAAAATGACGGATTTTGATTATATGTTGTGAAATCTTGTCTGTGTCTTGTGTCTGCACAATTCGTCAAATGTTTTTCTGCCAATGGTCAAACATTCAAAATCACTGATATAAGTCATATGATTATGGTAAATGCCTCTCACCTTTGAGCATCTTGACTGCCACCTTGGTGAGGCGTGTTGGCTTATTTCTGTCGATCCCTAGCGCCTCAGCCAGCACCACTTGACCAAAGCAGCCCTCCCCAAGAGGTTTCCCCAAGGTCAGCCTGAGGAAAACACACAAACAAATAAGTGATTTAACTTCGGAGTAATGCAGCCAATGCAGGACTTTGGCTTTACTGCAGTGTTACCAGTATAACTATATATGAGATACAGTCCATGCAAAGCGACAAAGCTGGAGCTCATTCCAGCCAGATAACACTGATACGCAAGTCTTCAACATGAGCAGGCTGAAATAATGGACAATGACTGAAAACCACTGTTGCAAATATTTAAGGGCTCTAATACCTGTCTCGAGGAAGCTCCCACAGAGGATCATGGGGAAGTTCGTACTCTGACACGCCTGCCAGGATGGTGGTGGCGGCACTAGAGAGACGGGACTGACGCATCAAACACGTCCCTGACTGAAGAGAGGACGACGACTCAACTGACACCTACAACGGCAGAGAAGGGAGAAAAAGAGAGAGGAGAGGATGTTTGTATGTTGTCTGGATTTTTCTAGCATCAGGCCACAGACAGGAAAAGACAAGGACAGAGACAGATAGAGGCATGTTACCTGTCTCCTGAGGGGTATACTCTTGGCTAATTTTTGGACAGCCAGCTGGCTGTTGAAGTCACTCTTCTTTGGGGCACAGCAGAGCCGACAGATGATTGCTATGGCAGTGAGGATGAGGATGATGAGGAAGCCAAAGCAATAGATGAAGATCTCCAAGTAGGTTTGGGAGGGCAGCGGGGATGGGGGGACATCTAACACGGAGATGAGATATTTTTTGTTAGTATAAATTATTGCAGCATCATATGAGCTATTTCATTGTTGGTCTTTTCTGTATATTGAAACCCACCTTCAACTACAGTGAGCCACGCTGAGTGGTGGGAGAGTCCGATCGAGTTTCCAGCCAGGCAGGTGTACATCCCAGCATCATCCCGAGTTACATTCTTCAGAGTCAAAACCTCCATTTCCTTGTCTGTTGTGTTCAAACCTGCAGTCTGGGACAAAAAAGAAAAGTAGGAGTGTTTCAACTCAGCCAAGAGTGCGCCTTGAGCATCAATAATTAGATACTAGTCATTTTGCATCTATGTTACTCAGCGCCAGCAAAAAGGTTCACACTTTTGCTAGAAACTTTCATGTTGTAATGAACAAATAAATAATTTAAGAAATATCATTGCTCTTTTATTGCCATTTGCCATTGCCATATTCCCTGTAGCTTCTGGTGCACTGGGCGAAGCAACACTGTGAGGTACATAATAAACACAAGACCTCTGGCAACATGCCAGACACAACAAACCACAGTGCCTGTGTGCATCTTTCATCACAACACCACAACACATGATGAATGTGGTTTTGCTAGTGAAAAAAAAAAAAAAAAAAAAAAAACACCCTGTCAAAGTTAAATCCAACCAATACCATACAATATCAAAAGTGACTGACTCAGCTGGTGATGGTGGGCATAAGATAATGCTTCTCATTTTGCACAGTGGGACCTTTAACCTCCACTTTGGTCCTATATATCTCAACAAGAATTCTTTAATTTTGAAACACATTCAACATAAGTTTGATTTTTTAGAACAAGAGAACATCTACCAAGTGATAAGCATAGGCCAATGTTAATAAAAGCATGATATCCTAATGCTAATGAACAAGCACATTATTGCTTTGCTGGGCCTGCTGGAAGGTCATGAGGTCACCAAAATCGCCAGGTTTCCTCCGAGTGTAGCAACCAAAATTCAATATTAACAGCAATATGAGCAATATTAACAATCTGACCTGCTGGTGGCACTAGCGGGAGGGTCATACGTTTACCAAAACTACCAGGTTTCATCCTGTAGGCAACATGAATGTTATGAAATTTAATGGCCATCCAGCACATAGATTTGGAGATTCATCCCTGTGGACCTAAATGCTGACTGACTCACAGACTGACATGGTGAGTTACAGGCCCCCGGTTCCCAGCGGAGCAACAATACATTAAACCATTAAACCTCATGGCAAAATGAACTTCTATAATTGTCTATTTTGCTCAAAAGGTCTGTTCACATGGTGCATTTAATTACTACC
This sequence comes from Myripristis murdjan, assembly GCF_902150065.1. Lineage (NCBI taxonomy): Eukaryota > Metazoa > Chordata > Actinopteri > Holocentriformes > Holocentridae > Myripristis > Myripristis murdjan. Next base: position 17,773,321 of record NC_043991.1, read on the forward strand.
ATATGCATGAATTCATTTTACAGTGACATTGTTTTTGACAATATTTGGTAAAATAGAGAGATTTTTATCTGGTCACATATATTGATTTTAAACACCAGTATTACCAATAAATAAATAAATAAAGGCATTGGTACTGATTCAAGGTATCAATACAGATATTTCCAAATAATATCCAGGTCTCAGAGAACATGTACCTTGAGAACACGGACAAAGGGAAGACCGTCCGGTCCCTCTCTGCTGCCGTTGACAGTGATGTGTTTGAGCCACTGGATGTGAGGTTGGGGGTCACTAAACACTCGACATACAAACTCCACATCACTACCAACAATCGCAGTCCGATTGGCTGGGAGGCCTGCCTGGAGGATTGGCCTGTGTGGGGAACGCTCTGGAATATAACATTAACAAAATTTAGAAGGTGTAATTGTCCGCAACATGTATGAACATACTGTATATAAAACCTTGCTGCAATGCACTGGTAAGTACCGACTACATCCAGTAGGTAGGTGTGTTTTAGGCTGCCATATTCATTCTGCACCACACAGGTGTAGTTGCCTTCATCAGATGGAACCACTGACTCCATTATTAGGGTCCACATGTGGTCTCTGATCTGAAAAATTGAAGATAGACCAGCAACATTTAAAAATTAGTTTGTTAAAATCTCTTGTGGTGTTCCACATGGCTGAATGCAGGGACATTTGAAGTTGTCTATACCTACTCTTAAAAAGCACCATATCACTGATTTTGCATGTTTAGCACAATATCCACAACTTCACATTTCTGCTAATCTTTTCCCAAAGCAAGCAGTTGTATTTTAGAAAATAAACTTTCAGAGACTTCAAACTTTCTTCACACCAGCATTCCATCATTTTAATAAAGTTGTCCACATTTGTTTTCCTAAAAGCAGCAGCACTGCTGTGTTTTGATGACACTAAGGCTGTTTCAACCAAAAATTCAAATTTCTAAATCAAGAGAGTGTGATTATATGTTGTGAAATCTTTGGTACACCTGCATGATTTGCTAAATGGTTTATTGCAATGTAAAATGTGGGTATATTGTAGTACATGGGCCAAATGTATACATGTCTTTTATTAAAGACAGATAATGTAAAAGCCATTTCCTTTAAATTGACCACTTTGTGATTGTTTCCACAAACAGAAATGCACCTTGAATCCTCCAATTCGTTGGTCTTTCCTGAATTCTTTCCCGTTTTTGTACCAACGCAAGGACGGAGTGGGGTTCCCTGTTGCTTGGCATCGAAACTTAACAGTCTTGCTAGCAGGAACAGCATGGAGCTGCTTCTCCATCTTCTCTGGCATTATCCACTGAGGCGCCAAGGCTGATGAGAAAAAAAGAAAAATCCAAAGAGACACAGACAAAGATAAATATCATGACTCCAAGCACTGTAAACTCAGAGGCACAGAGAGAAAAACAGACAAAGTTAAAAGCAGAGTTAATTTTGTTTACTAAAACCATGACTAACAGCCAATGACACTTTTTCCAGGATGAAAACTCAACAAAAATGAACCTTTGTTGACATAAACTATGACGAAATGTAATGACATTTTTGTCAACATATGAGGGGATGAAAATCCCAGAAATGGACAAATGAAAACACAACTCTTGAACTCAGTTTGGAAGGGAACAGATGAGCAAACTTTCCTTTGGATAGCAAGCAGAGTGTAAAAACAAAAGCTGGATACAAAATACAAGAAGCTACAATGAACAATATAAATCAATCTATGTATGGAGGTTACTGACAAATAATTTAAAGAGGAATTTACAGACAAACAAACAAACAAAAAAAATTCAATAGAATTAGATTAATACCTATGTTTTCATCTGCTAAAGCCACAGACATTTTTGTGAAAAGAATAAAGCTAAAATCAAAATTGGCTGTCAAAATTAATATGGGTAGAAAACTGAACTGAAATTTGAAGCTTACGCTGGAGATTTTCGTTGCTGGTCGACAATTCACTGGACAGTTTGTTTTCCTCTGAGGATGATTCGTCATCGTCCTCATCTTCAGATGATTTCATGGCATCGGCTAAAAACAAGGGAAGTTGCATGTTCAAAAGCTTTCCAGAATAACTGTTTGTGTGCATACATGTGTGCTGGTGCGTGCATGCCTGTGTGCAGACAGGAAAGGCCAGCACAAGGCTTCACAGTGGGCGTCCGGGATGCTGCTTTTGACAGACAATGAAAACAGCTTGCGGATTAACCCCTGACCTTTCACCCCGGCTCACTGAGAGAGGTCACTCTGAATGAGGCTTTAAGCTCTTACTCAACAACCCAGCAGACGGAAGCTGTCGCCAAAGCACAGTACCACACCAGACCACTTCCGAAACTTCAGAGACCTCCTCCCTATCTGCCCTAGCCATTAACAGCCTGCTAAACACACATCAACCCCTGCAGCCTTATCCTGCTAACTTTAAACTATTTTGGAACAAAGACAGGCTAAAGGAGGGTAGAAGGGAGGCACAATGCAACACAAAACAAAGAAAAAAACCCTGAAAAACATGCAAACTGAGGAAAAACCTGTAAACCCTCTGTTGTGGTATGTTAAAATATAGATTATGGTAAATATGCAACTACATCATTTTATAGAGACCACATATAAGTATTATAGCTGGTTTGATTGAGGTAAGCTGAGCACTTCCAGGAACATTTTTGTGCTTAACTGTAGAAGGGCTGGAGAGATTATACTAAGTTGTAGAAACCAGAGAGTGAAGGGAGGGAAGTGGTTTGTATTCAAAGAGCTTTAAACCTTCATTTGAAAGAATATAGTACGGAGTGAGGTGGGAAATTGAAAGCAGGCTTTGTTTATGGAAAAAAAGAAACTGCAGCAGAGGAGTTAAATTTGATGTGTTCTTGACTGAGAGAAAAACAAGAATTTATGGGTTCAAAAACAACAGTATCACATACACTTTAGCTCAGCTGGAATCCAGATGGTTGGAACAAAAAGGCACACGCTCACATACACACACACACATACACACACATACACACGAATGCAGTGAGAGTATACATTCACATGCATGAACACCCAAACACACTCACAGGAGGAAATAGGGAAAAGTACTGTCTGAAGAGAGGAGCTTGCATTTCTGCTGAGCTGATTACCCACATCAGGTCTGACAGGCATTAACACCCAGTGCTGTGTGTGTCTGTTTTGGTGCACTATGTGTCTGGACGGGATACACAGACCTCTTGGAGCCAAGTCTTGGTTTCACCATGAAGAATCACTTTAACCATTTTCAGATGTTTCAAAGCCAAAAACAGCCAAAACCTTAAAAAAGTCAGTTTCCTTTTACAGAAATTTGCTCATAGGGAAGTTTTATAACCTTTTATATAACATAGCATCCTACAGTTGCTCACTAGTCCAGCACTGCACCTCAAAGCGAGTGGTTAAAATGCCACGACCACAGGCGAGCCAACACATGAAAGAGCCTCACAAACAAAAGAGAGGAGGAAGGGCATCCACACCACTTACAATGAGGCAAGAAAACCCAGACTTTGAACTTCACATCAGTCTAGAGGCAGAGGAACGTACTGAACAGGCAAAAGGCATATGTCATATACACTCACACATGGGCACGCACGCATATATAAAAATGCAGTTACAGAATTAAGTAAGTAATTCAGTACGTAATGAAATTGGCAGAACATTGGTGGAAAAAAATGGGGGAAAATATAAGAATATTAGCAGAAATTTATCAAAACAAACCCCCCAAAACAGCCAGAAAAATGACTTGAAAATGCACAAAAATAAATTAATAATAATAATCATCATCATAATCATAATAATGATAATAATAATATACAATTTAAAAATTACAAGAAACTGTGTTTATAGTTAATATTTTAAATGTTAGATCAGTAATTGGACTGGCGTTCTGGATCCCCTGAAAGAGTGGAACCCCCCAGACCCATCTGGAAAACCACTGGGCTTGAAGCAATATTGGCTTTTGCAACAAAATACTGGATTTTGGATTGAGACGCATTACATACATCCCTCAGTTCATGTTTCCTCCATGTTTTTGCAAATAAACTCATATTGAAACAATCGTTGAAAACAGTTGACAGGAGGGTTAGATGTCTCTGCAGAGTGACTTACTGGTGTCTGTGTCCTCCGTCGCAGGTCTGGACTGGGTCAGAGGTAAGCAGACCAGCAGAACTGGCAGGATCCACAGCAGCAGCAGAAAGTAGCGGGATGAAAGCATTGTGCCTGTGGACACCACTCTGACACATGAGCTGTCTGCAGCTTCAAGTCAGGGAACACGCTGCAACAGAGAGACAGAGGCGGGGGGGTTAAGTTGGAGAGGAAAGAGAGCTAAAGAAGCTCACAGCACATGCTAAGGCGTCTCTTTTAACACGTGAGAAATGGGAATGACCCCACTGCACCCACCTGCCTATCTCCCAACTAAGGATCAGCTGATACTGATTTTTAAGGGCTGATACCGATACTGATTATCAGTAACTAAAAGTGCTTTTTCAATACATTACTTACCTTGGTTTTACTTTTTTAGTTACTTTTTTAGATTTCGTTTTCCAGTGCAGATAGTGCCTCCTCAAAGTGAAGCGCTGTCGGTCACTTATGGACATATTGACTCATTTTTCCTCCCTTTTCCTTCCCTTTCCTCCGTTCTCTACCACAGCACTTCTCTACCACATTATTAACTGTGACACAAGTTTCGAGAGTCTCATTTTTTGTATTCCTTGGCTATAAGAAGTGACTGGTCAGGGGTTCACGATGGGCGGGACTTCGCTGTTCGATTTCTCTGATCATTCAACAGTCTGCTCAGCTGTCTTTCAAACAGAGAGCTGATGTCTGTGTGGTTTTCATATTGGCCATCATGTCAATAAAAATTACGATACCAGTTATTAAAAATTCGGAATATCTGTCCCAATAATTGGTCAAGCCCTGTTCCCAAGCACACCAGAGCTGCCCTTCTCATCCCCTGCTTTGCTCCACACACCACGCTCCTCGACATTGTTTTCTCCCCCTCCCACACTGCTCGCACTTCTGCAGCTGTTTCTCAGAGAGGAAAAGAGATGGTGTTGTATATGGACCCATAAACTTTTGGCACTTGGAGCCATTCTCCATTAGCTCACCTGCAACAGCTAACTATCAGTCAAGTGTCAAACATAACATAGTATGTGGGAAATCAAAACTGGTTTCACGCAAGGGCAGATAGAAACAGACACATTCCCTAAAACACACACACACACACACACACACACACACACACACACACACAGCAGACGAAGGCGCAGGGCACCATTTGCTCCATGTTTATCGCCACACCTGTGTGAAAAGGAGCCCCACTGGCTGCAGACAAACACTAGAGGTGGGAATCACAAGTGATCTCACCATTCTTCAATTAAGTGCACTGTTAACTGTGGTTTGTGATGCTTGTGTGTTTACAGTCATAATGGACAATGTTTCATAATTAACAAAACACTTAAATCAATTAATTCAGTCCTGCTTCTTTTGAATTGCACAGATCAACAGAACGAGCACCATACTCTCTTTTGTGGAATCAGCCAGGATTAGCCAAACATATTTCCTTCACATTAAGTGCAATTAGAACAACCTGTTGTGTTAAGCCTAGATGTGAAAAGAAACTGAAGTGGCTTCTTTAGCATTTTACTTCTTCAGCAATACAACCTAATAAATAAGCTGTATCTCAGATCAGTGCAATAGAACAGCTTGTTTGATTTGACTGTAAGTGGCACTGGCTTTGTTTTTTTTTTATTATTATTTTATTATTATTTTCAATACAATCTATCTACAAACCTGTCGCTTTTGCTCAACAACTGCAGGACTTCTTCATAAAGTTGAGACATGGCTGTATCAGTGGGATGATGAAAATGTAAGTAAAAAGATTTTTGGCTTCAGGGAACCAATAATTGCCATGAGAGAAAGAATTGCAGTCATATGCTGAATCGCTTTCCCCCCCCACCCCTGACAAATACATTAATGTGGTATGGAAGTTAAGGAGGGGAAAGTTTGAATTTCAGTGACAAAATGTCATGGACAGAGTGGGACAGTAAAGGACAGTAAATGCAGTAACGTCATCCTCTTATCAACCTCATAAACAAGATGGACACGAGTTGGCTGGCGTCACCGAGCCCTCAGCTTGTACTTTTTGGCGCTCTGATAACCGGGACATTACAGAGGACAAGTGCTGCAAACCCTCCAGCCACACTGGAGCCATCTCATTACACTCACTGTCCTTCAGCAGGATGCTGGATGTGCGAGTGTGAGAGCGAGCGTGTGTGCACACGTGAATGTGGTTGATGGTGGTGACTGTGATGTGCACAGCAGCAGAGTACGCCAGGTTTATGAAGACATAATTAATACATTACACACGCATACGTGCACTGACGCCAGCAGTAACTCAGCTCCACACGAAGGTTTAGGAGTCTCTTAAATTAATGAGTCTGTGTGTAGATTTATGAGTTTTATGGCTCCGAGTCTCAAGCTGCTGCATCTGATAAGTCCTTACAGAGACACAGAGCATGCATGGCTCATTACAGGGCCATACCAGTGACTTTGACCGTTAGCCCATTTACTACAATCTACTCACATTTTACATTGCAACAGACCATTTTGCAAAACATGTAGGGGTACTAAAGATTTCACAACATATCATCAAAATTCCTCTTTGCATTTTTGGTTCAAACAGTGCTGCTTTTAGGAAAACTAATTTGGATGACTTTATTATGGTGTGAGAAATTTGGTCCATCATGACATCTCTTATACATATTAGACTAGACTACAAGTTTTGACTATATTTCTGTTCTTGTTTGACTCCACACCTCAAACTCATACAGCTCTTTCAGATTCAACTTAGGGAAATATGGCGGTATTCCCGGCAATGAGGAACTGAGGCACCCATTCCACAAAAACAAACACACCAAGCAAACACTGTGACACTGTATATATACAACATCCTGCACCAATGTGTAAATATAACACTAAAATTAAAGTTGCAGTAGTTGCTCATAGCCACTGCCTGCACTCTTTAGTGAACTCAGCCTCTAAATATCTCTCTGATATGATATAGGAATGTTTTATGCAGCATAAAATTGCACTGTGTGTTGACTAGGGCTGGGCAATATGGTGTAGAGATGACTACTGGTACTTTCACAAAATATTTACACAATGACATTTTTGATAATATGAGGTGGATATAATGACCAAGCAGGTAGAAGCAAATAACAGAACAGCTCCAGAAAAGGGCATCATTTTACTATAATTCAGCCTTTAAAACTAGGAAAAGACAACAGTTCATGATTACGATATCCAAAACCCAAGAAAATGTCTAGTCTTATATCATGATATCGTTGTAATATCAATATTTTGGCCAGCCCTAGTCTTGACACCAAATATGCACATTTTAGCCAAATGATATGGTAAAAAAAAAAAAAGAAAAAAAAAAGAAACGTTATTGTAAATTGCCACTATTTTGAAAGTCATTGCACTTATTATATGATTCTCAATTTTTGTGGGAATGATCACTTTTACATGTGATTTTTGCTGGTCTCTGCACCAAACATGTTTATATTACATAAATATAAGCGGCTGAATTTGGCCACTTCATGCACGACCATCAGTGTTTGCTGAATACACACACACATCCGACAGTATATAAAAATATTACGTGAATAGTGGAATGTCTAATTGTTTATCTCATAGATTCCCTCTGAAATTATTTCTCACTTGCCTCAAACTGTAATCCTCTGTGATACACATACCCCACAGCTTCTTCTGTTACACATGCTACGGTGAACCCCTCACCTACACACCAGATTCTGCAGAAGGTTGGCAGCTCGGCTGGAATAGCTGTCATAGCGACAGTCTGACTTACCACTTCCTACTTAAGGCCCACACCATCCTACCATCCATCTGTCTGAGCTGGAAAACAGGTGAGTGCATGCCAAAGAGGAAGTGTTATAACTCCTGGAGGCTGAATCAACAGGAGATACTTAAACTGCCCTGAGTCCGATCCAACATCCCAAATGAGAAAGTAAATACAATAAATAAAAGATGGACTTGTGTGTTTACATGATGATTACTTGTTGGAGCTATGTGAGCCAATAAAAAGACTCTGAGCCATTAGAGGAGATATGGGAAAGCTCTAGGGGAAATAATGTGAATCAGAAGTCCTCATCCACGCTCCACATATTGCAACCCCACGCCATGACACCACTAATGATGATTTAAAGGCCAGGCCTTGCAGAGATGGGTACTATCAAATCACTGTGACAGTAACCCTGCCCTGTAGAAGTCTCATTATCCTCACTGCTGCTGGGAAATGACAGGGCAGGGGAGCGGGCACGTTACACTGGAACCACCAGTCAAAAATTAAGCCTATATGACCTATTCTCAGACTGCAAGGAGCAGCTGTTTGTGCAGTTTGGTAACAACACATGAACAACATATTTTGTGCAAAAGAAGTAGAAAACACAGAGTTGACTGTATGGGGAAAAGCAAGAAAAGTCCATATTAACTATGGGATAAAATGACTGACATAATGGGATTACTAATACATCAATTTCAGTGGTCTTCAAAGTTGGATCCGAGGACCCCCTGGGGTGCATGAGGGGCCTCCAGAGGGTCCTCAGCAAAATGAGGAAGAGCTTAATTCCATTACAATTTGTTTCCCAAAAATGAGTGATTATGTTAAAATGATGTCATAATTTCCACTTATGACACCCTGACAATTTTATACTTGAGGTAAAATACTTTTTCATATTAGAGCCCCCCGTCTATTTGCTATTTACACAAATAGTGTTAAGATTCAGCCTTACAGAGCAGAGACTCGGTCGTGGTAACAGTCAACAAACTGTGATAGATATTAAAAAGCAGCCTGCAATCAAGTGTGCCTTGCAAACGGCAGCGCAAGAAAAGTGCACGGTGCAAAGAAACGTTCTGAGAAAAACAAAAAGAAAAAAAAGAATGAAGTTTGTTCCAGCATCTGCATCATTTTGCAAGAGAAAACTGTACCTGTATCGGTGTTTTCGGGGAGCTTTGAGAGTTCTTTATCCCGGGACGAGGAGGCAGAGCGGACAAACTGCAGCTGTAACGCACAGCTACAGATACAAACACCAAAGTAACGCTGGGGTGTTGCGGCACCGTCTTGGGAAAGGAAAAAGCCTCTGAATGCAAATTTGGAAACAGAGCAGTGTGATCAGATAACTTCCAAACTTCACGGGTATTGTTTCAGTTTTTTTTTATATCACACACACGCGTCTCGGCGGCCTGGAAGCATATATTTGCAAACAAGAAAAAATCTCGGCAGTGTACTCCAGACGAGCTCCTCTCCCCCGAGAGAGAAAACGTGGGAAAAGTGCAGTTCATTGACGGTATTGTCTCAATATAGTCGTGCAGAGTAACGCCTACAGTGGGAGTTTCCCTCCCACAAAGCAGCAGCCCCCCTACTCGATTAATGCCCCAATACCATTAATTCATTGACTCCATTTTCCGAGTGGCGCAGTCCAGCCTCCTGCATGGACCTCCCCCAGAAACACTTCAGTGTGTCTGTGTGTGTGTGTGTGTGTGTGTGTGTGTGTGTGTGTGTGTGTGTGTGTGTGTGCTACCACCCCCCTCTCTCTCTTCTTGCAGGAGCAGGAAAGGGATTTCCTCTTCTTTAAATTCCTGCAGTGATAACCCCAGTGTGGCCCCTTGAGGTCAGTTCAAGGGGCCACTGATTTGTTTTCATTTGCAAACTCAGATAGCCAACTGAGGATTAAGCAAATTACCTGCACGTTACCCTTTTTTGAGGCTTTCATGAGGCTGTGTGTGTGTGTGTGTGTGTGTGTGTGTGTGTGTGTGTGTGTGTGTGTGTGTGTGTGTGTGTGTGTGTGTGTGGCAGTGGCGTCTGTGAGAAGTTAGGGTTCGTGTGTGTTATGGTAGTTATAACGTGTACAAGCAGTGCCATTGCTAGACACTTGGGGGCCCTGGGCAAAAAATAAAAATATTATTATTATTTTTTTTTTAAAAAAAAAACATGGGTGGGCTCATGTGTTTTACCATAGAGTTCAATTCATTCAATTAATTGAATTCACTTATTTTTTTATTTTTTTTTTTCATTTTGTTTGTTTGTTTGTTTGTTTGTTTATTGATGGATTGATTTGTGTATGTACTCTTTTTTGGGCGATTCTTGTATTCTTTTTAAACACATTTTTGTAATTTTGTGTTTGTTTATTTTGTTTTGTGTTTTATTATTTCTAGGGGCAATTTATGGTGATTTTTCTTGCTCCATTTTTAAATATATTGTACTTTCTTACTGATTTTAATTTAATTTCTTGCTAATATGCATGCAGCCTTTTCACCATGTTGTTGAAAGAAATCAAGTGAGAATGAAATCAAGTGAATTATCCAACAAAAAAGCAAAAAAACAAAATCACCAGGTAATCAGTGCAATAAAGAAAAAAAAATGGGAAAAGAAAAAAATATATGAAAACTGTACTTGTAATTATTTAAATTATATATTTAAACGTCAGATGAGTGATGCTGGACGGCATTGGAAACATGAAAATGTTTGACACCCCTTTGAAACCCCTGTGTTGTACTGTTATAACATTTCTTTGTAGTCTGTTCATAACTGCAAGCGAGAGACAAGAGTGTACGTGTATGTGTGTGTGCATGTGTGTGTGTGCATGTAGAAAATGGGTAGAAAGACTTCCTGAATTTCTCTGTATCACTTTCCTGAGATCAGGCTGCATAATCAGCTGTTTACTTAGACAAGCCCAGCCCTAGTTACATCACCACCCAGTGCGCACACACACACACACACACACACACACACACACACATGCACACACACATGCACGTACCAGCACACACACACACACAAGGACTGAATGTCCCACAGATGGATTCCATTGTGAATTCATTGGGATATGTGTGTTTGAGAGTGTCAGGGGCAGAACAATGCATCTGAGTGTTTCTAACTGGGTGTTTGTGAGTGCACAGCAGAATAGCGGGCTGAGACAGGGGGGCACAGAGAGCGTATTGTGATGCATTCTGCCAAACACACACCTCTGCATGGCTGATTTCTCACTCAGTTTCCATTATTTTATCCTCCAGATTCGCCCCTTCATCACTTGATATATTCATTTCATTCAGCTCACTCTCCTATGCTGCGTCATTTACGAGGATTAACAACAGCACCAGTTTAAAACCCTAGATTCCTACAAATATTACATGAAATCAATACCAAGGAGTGTGCAGTTCAAAGCCACAACACTGACAATAAACCAAGAATACTCAAAAAACAACAAGGTAACACACTCAGGCATACCTGAGGCACAAACATGTTTTGGCAGGAAAAGCCCTCATCAAACCACACAAAATGTATTAAGGGCCAGCTAATATAGCTGAAGTAAAGCCAGGAGCAGCTGTATCACATTTGGCTAGAATAATGTGGAGCCATTCATAATCCCTATATAAAAATATAAAAAGCAGCCAGAGTACAGAGGTACATACGAAACAATTATTCAAAGCAAACAACTCTTAATCAGGACAGTGAATGAAGAACAGAATCCCAAAAGCATGCCAACATACACCCATCAATTTGTTTATTAGATATAGCTGCTTCCCTCTGGGAGCACCCGCCCCCAACTGGGTGGCAATATGATCTCAGTGCCAACAAATATTAAAAGGATGCAGACTGACCTCTTTATGATCTTCAGCCATACCACAGTCCATATTTCCAGCTGAAAACTTGTGTTCAGAAGTGCACATAAGCAAGTCCACATGGATATGTCAGCACATAAATGGCATGTGTGGGCCTGCAGCCGTCTGACAGGAACCTCTCTTCCAGAATCAGGATGAGTCAATTACTTCAAATTACTGTAACTGTATTGTTGCAATATGCAGGAAAATCAAAACACAATAATACTCTCTTTACATACAATTCATATAATATAATCATATAAACACCATCACACAAAGTGCACCACACATACAAACATGCATACATACAAACATGAACACATACATACATGCATACATACACACATACCTGAGGGCAGCAGTTCATATGTGCCATTTAGATGATGATCTTTGTCGTTTGCTATGAGAAAATTCCAAATTTGTAAGAGCTACCTTTAAGATCTTTGCTGATTATGTCTTGATCCCTGAGCATACAAGTTTGCCTCAAGATTCAGCAGTTATTGGCTGCTCTTGTGTAATACTGACAAAATGTAAGATGTCATGACAAGTAGGAATCAAATAGGAACAAGATCTATAGCACCTTGTTTTACACTTCTAAGTAGAGGAATGTATTTGCGGTGTGGCCAGTAATTGAGAATTTCCCAGTTTGGGATCAATAAAGTAAATCTATCTATTAGTCCAGTAATTTTAGGCCAAAACTGGGGTCAACCTAGGACAAATTGCAAGAGAAGCAAACTCAACTGATTTTGTATCCTCAGTTTGTCCTGAGTGAGGGAAAAAAAAGTCCCAGGAAATCCCATTGGTGGAAAGTTTTGAAAATCACCTGACCACCTTTTAATTCACTGTTATGTAGTAACCTTTTAATTCAAGGTTACTATATATATTGTAACCTTTTAATTCACTGTTTAAATGTCTCTTCTGGCATTTATTCATTATATTCCAATTAGTGCATATCAAATCAGATAATGTGTGATATGCATGTGTAAACAGAATAATTTAAAGAACTTGTAATTTACTTTTTTTCTTGTCTTTGTGTGTGCAATCAACTTGTGAATTTTTATAGTGATATCTGAAAGTCAAATGTTGAACCCGATTCCCCTGTGTGTTAAAAACAGTGTTTTTTGGTATTATATGGTCATATATAGGTGATTTTCAAAACTTTCCACCAATGGGATTTCTTGGGACTTTTTTTTTCCCTCACTCAGGACATACTGAGGATACAAAATCAGTTGAGTTTGCTTATCTTGCAATTGGTCCTAGGTTTTTTCATAAAATGACTGGACTATATCTATCTATCTATCTATCTATCTATCTATCTATCTCTCTATCTATCTATCTATAATTATTGCTCTGAATACTGAATTGCTGTATAAGACTGAGACCCATTTTAAATGATCACAAATATTAAAAAATACATATATTAAAAATATTATTGATTTTTATTATAATCTCTAGGAGATGTTGTGCTTTGTCCTGTGTGTGTGTGTGTGTCAGTCTGTCTATCTGTCTGTCTGTCTTAAGAGCTCACATACATTGTACTTAGTAAACACACACACACATACACACACATACACATACACACACACACAAATCAGCAGACAATATCTGCACTGATAGCAGAGCATAGAACAGTGTGAAATTTTCATTGTCCAACATATGTAATTTACCCATTGAAACCTGAACGTGATACCTTTCATTTACTTATTTATATATTAAAAAAATAGCAGAAAAAGGTGACCAAAAATTACGGTATTAACAGAATTAGAATAGTATTATCAAAAAATTCAGAAAAAAATAACAGAAAAATTAAGAATAGTACTGAAGACATACCAGAATATTAGCAAAATTAATTAATAAATCAAGTGTCTAAAAAAAAAGCATTCGAGAGAAAAGCTTGATAGCCTATGCAATGTGTATTATTCCCAGCATGGACTGGGAAATGAGCAGCACACGGTTTTCTCCTGCAAAAATTATAGGGCAGACGCAGCTCATATGTAACTAGTTGAGGTCTGCTGGATTCCAGTAAAGTACTCAAATATGTCATGGGTCACAGTTTTGCTTGGGTCAGCAATAAGCATCATCACAATGAACAAGAGAACTGCAGGGAACCTCAGCTGTAAACAAGAAACAGGAGAAATGATTTGTTTTCAGTTGGATTGAATCATTGTGGAGGGAATTTGATGTCACGGTGATGTAACCGATTTGTGGACCGGTTGCTGACCGGCGGTGATCTGGAAACTGGACAAGACTAACAGTTCGTTCTAGGGGGCCGTCATGACCCCCTCTCCTCCAACTCCTACTACTGCGGTGATTTGGGTCTTTGCAGAGTTGAAAGTTGTAACTACATTGCTGTCTATGTGCACGTTTCATGTAATCTGAACTGGGCATTTCAGTCTTTACTCTACTGAGAGTACACATTATATTACAAAGCTTATTCGAGTGTGTGTGCTCTTGCGCACCCTTCTGCTAGGAGCCTCTGTGTTTGATTATCATTTCTGTGCTCTCACTCTGGCTTTATGTTTTATGTTTAAAGGCTTATTTGTAGGAAGTTAAATACTTGATCCTGGTTTTCTATCCTACCAGGTTGCACTCACCTTGCACCTGTGTCAATCAGTCTTTGGTTTGGTTTGACTCTGGATCCTAAGACTCAGGATAGAAAAAGTCTAGAAACTAGACTAGAAAATGAATGAAAAAAAAGCCATTTTGTAATATATTCATGCCCTTCGCTGGTTCACTTGAATTCTTTCATGTTTATCAGTCCCATTCTTCATTGGCTACTGTAAATATTCTGTGATTTGAGACTATATACTGTACATTTATTGATGAATGTGCCTATACTTGTAAGCACTGGGTGGACCAGGAGAAGGCAATGCAGGCCAGTAACTCTGAAGCCACAAACACATCATAACACCTAACATTCAGTATGTGAATGTGTGTGTGTGTGTGTGTGTGTGTGTGTGTGTTTGAGAATAAAGTGTAATAGAGGAACTGGAGCCACACATCTGGAGCTGATTGTGGTAGACATCACACCAGGGCTGTACACACACACACACACACAGGGCAGAGGAGAGGAGAAACATTGAACAATACTGAAAAAAAAAATCAGTGATACTGTGTGAAATAAAAGTAAACTATGACCTCCAATCATTATAAGACCAACAACTACCAAGATTGACAAGAATCAGTTTTTGCATATATCCTTATATACCTTCCAAAAGTTTGCACAATAAAAAAGGTGGATAGATTAATTTTAGGTGGGTTCACCATCCAACAAGTTCCTGCATACAGTGCTATATAGTTTCCTGTCACCACTGCATGTTGCACAAACAAGCGCAGCCATCATTGTTTGTTCAAATAAGGATGAAAAACACCAGTTTCGGGGAAAGGGATGCTCATATTATAGCACAAGGCTCGACTGTAATGACTGCTTGTGCATGCTCTGTCGTGAAAATAAACAGAAGTGATTGGCCTTCAGCATGTTGTATACAGTATACCATCAGCAATCACGTGTCCACACATTCACAGAAGCCTTACAGGCACTCGCTCACCTTCCAGCACCCACAGGCACACACACATTCAGCACACTGTCATGCCACGTGACCCCATGGGCAGCATTTGCCACATCAGGCAATTCAAATGATAGCCAGAAAGTTTCAACATTTTTCACAGGAGAGTAACATTTGAAAGATTTTTTACTAAATTTATCTTCAACTGACAACCCACTTGACACTAACGAAGTTTTCCGGATGTTGTTAAACAGCAAACTACAACCTCAGTAGTACACATAGAATTAAGTTTACACACTTTCAATAATGTCAACAAAAAGGAACATTATGAACTTGCTTAAAAGGTAGAATTTATGGCAGAGCTGTTGCACTTAACTACAGTGGTATGTGGTATTTTGTTAAAAGTAAAGTTTGTTGTAGGCTTCACAACTTGTTTAAAAAATATGGAAGAAAAAAGAGAGAGAGCACGAGTGAGATGAGAGCACTAGCAGGAGAGAGACAGAGCAGCAGTGGCCGAGGGAGCTAGAGAGTGAATGAAGAGAGGGAGCAGCTGTAGCAAGAACAAAGCAGTGACTCAGGGAAATAAAACACTGTTTTCTGATTGTTTCAGAGCGGTTACACTCTAGAGCACAAATAAACACCCACAACCCTGCGGGAAGGTGCCACATTGGCGGATTTGGTCTGAATTTAGCCTCAGTGAGGGATGTCTTCATAGACCTTCTCACATCAACTCTACGACTACAAGCCTCCAGAATGTAAGTTTTTAGCAACTGAGTACTACAGCAGTGTTAGCTAGGAAAACATTTGCTGACATATTATTACAGCACTAGTTCCAACAAGAGAGATATCATATAATGTTACTCTAGAAGAGCAAACACCAGTCCTGCTGGAATGTATTACTGTTTAAAATGCAGCATTTAAAGCTCTCTTTTATTACAGTTATTGACTTTCAGGAACTCTCACATCTCGGGGGATGCTGAAGATAGTTTTCAGGAATAAAACTAAAAAATATAATCCCCATCTTTAAGTAGCTTTACCATCCCTTTAAATATAAGAAGCAGCAATAGAGGATACTGTTGTGAGCATGAAGGTGCAGATTGCCATCTCCTAGAACCCCACTTCAAATGCTACACCCTCCAGGACAGAAATCACAGCAAGATTCAGCAAACTGCAGTTGTTAACAGTGTGATATTCTCTACAACTACATGATAAAGAGAGCTGCCTGCAATGAAAGTAGAGGAGACTAAGCTATCTATAGCCATCCGAGGTAAGACGCTGGAGGAATGAGCCGAGAATCAGAGAATGCAGAGCTGCAGCCATCTCACTTTAGTCAGTCCAGTTGAACCACAGCAGAGCAGAGTTATATTCGGTTATATGGACATTCCCTATAAGCATATTCGCCAGATGGTTCTGTGAGTTGGTGAGCCAAAGCCACAGCAGCCCCAGACCCAGCCCAGTGCTAACTACTGACCCTGTTAAACCACACACCCAGACCAGTCTGGACCCACCCAAACATGGAGCCAGAGCCAAACCCCAGACTCTGGACAGACCAGAGCCGAGCGGAGCCAAAACGCACCAAGCCAATAAAAGGCGCATTCTTTGTTACCAAACTCAGCCTCAAAACCTTTCCTTAGCTGAGTTCCAGTACACTCAGCAGCAAACACAGGTGCTATTCTCATCAGACTCCTGCAAATTTGCTCAATCCCGGCTCTAATTTATCTCTCCCCCTCCCCAGTCACTCTTGGACATATTATCATGAGCTTTTCCCGATTCAGCTGAACCCTGCAAAGCCCAAACAGTTTATGCAAATCAAACCCAAACAGGCCTCAGAGGCTGAGCCATAGCCTCACCAGCTATGGGTTCACCCGATGGCCACACGCTCGCGCCTCCTCTCTCTCAATTTCTGCCTCTTTGTCTCTCTTCAGTGATCTGATCCCTGGTAAACAGTGGAACATCCTGAACGCTCTTTGAGGCTAAGCAGGGAAAGTGTGTAATTTTGGCGAGATTTGCAGCCCCACTGAGCTCGACGCTAATGACAGAGTCCGAGTTCAGGGTTGGGCAATAAGATAATGCATGGTAATGCTGTGAGTGTGTGTATGTGTGTGTGTGTGTGTGAGAGAGAGAGTGTGTTTGTGTGTGTGATAGCTGCATGTATTTATAGAGTTACCCTGAATGGAGTGGAAAACATTTTATTTCCTCTGCCTCGGGACGCTCTGTGTGTGGTCTTTACAGCGCAAACACCTGTAATTCAGTTGTGAACATTTATTAATGCACGCATGCATATGTGTGTGTGTGTGTGTGTGTGTGTGCACGTGTGTGTTCTTCCTGGGAGCTTAATCTTGGATGAGCTCATCGCCCTTAGGGTCAAAGAGGCCGTGGCCACAGGGAGATTGTTGTGGTGCTGGTTGGAGGCTTTGGTGGTGCCTGGGCGGGACAGCTATACCCCTCCTAAATACTCTGCCTAAATGCTTATTGGCACACACACACTCTTAAACACACTCACATTTCATGAACTACGTAAGGACAGTTCAGGTCTGATGGGGTGAGGGACAAAAGTGTCAGATTCAGCTGTTCTGCTTTTTACAGCTGTTGGGAATATTCCTAAGCAGCGGTGGCTGGTACTCATTCGTAATACAGCTGTGGTTTATTTGCTTTTAATCTTTATTTAACCAGGGTAGTCTTTTGACATCAATTTTCTATTTTCCAAGGACGGAAGGCAAGACAGGAGCAGCTTGTTTATTTAGAGACCATATAAACAAAAGTGTGTGTGTGTGTGTGTGTGAGAGAGAGAGAGAGAGAGAGAGAGAGAGAGAGAGAGAGAGGCAGCATGGCCCTAAAACAACCAACTTAACCACAGATTTAAATCTCTCACCTATTGACTTCACATGGGGATGTAATCATAAAAGTTTCCCTTCCTGACATGATTCCTCTCTGTCAAATCGTCATTTTAAATATACAACAAATATACAACATAGATACAAAACTCAAAGCAGGTCCGGCGCATTTCTTTAAAAGTTTGAATAGAGAGAGCACCCTCCATACCTTGCTCTTTCTTGCTCTCTCTCTCCCTCTCTCTCACACACACACACACACACACACTACAAATGCACACACTCACACATGCAGGCCTCTCCCTCCATGAAAGAAAGAAGGAGAGAGAGAGAGTTTGAGACAGACGCACCGCAAGCTATGGAATGTGGAGTTTACATGGGCAGCTTTATTTGGCCAGAAGAGAATGTTCCTCATTCAGCGCAGAAGCCACATCCCTCAGACACACACACACACACACACACACTTATACACATGCACACCCACATAGAGAATAAAGATGTGAAAACACCCACATGTTGAGCTCAGGCGAAGCAAAATAAAGCACAAACCATGCTACTCCTAAAGTTTTGTGTTGTTTTAGCTCTCAGTTTGCTCATAATTTCCTCAGCTGTTGACTGTTCAGGAGCAGGAAATGGAGCGCGGTGCCGTCCAGCTGTGGTCCACGTAGGGCCAAGAGTCAGCAGGTTTTTCATTTCAACCAAACACAACAGCAGCTGATTTGACCAGTGACTTTCCCTTTTCTTGTAGAAGGTGATAATCAGTGAAATGAGCTTCTGCAGCGTCTGGCTGGAATGAAACCTTGAATGAGACTCCTGGGACTTGTTTGTTGAACAGTTGTTTATGATGTGCTGCACCACTACACACTGAATATGTTTACTTGCATGGCTGTATGACACTGCAACTTATTCAGCATCTGTTTATTTAATTAATTAATTTATCGATTCTGCACAGAGTCATTTGACCTCGAGGTATGTTTGGCCTAAAATCTACAAAATGCTAATCTTTACCCAAAGCATGAGATTGTATTTTAGAACTCCCATATCATTTTACTCCTTTTATCCAGCCACTTGTTTCCATTCATTCCACTACAATATGAAAATGAACTTTCAGAGACTTCAAACTTTCTTCTCACCAGTACTCCATCTCTGTAATAAAGTCGTCCACATTCGTTTTCCTAAAAGCAGCAGCACTGTTGTGTTTTAATGGCTTGAATTGTGTGGAGTGAAATGGTCCCTCTGCCAAAAAATAGTCCCTGCATGGGGAAATGTTTGCTTTACACAACTAATTTTCACTTCTGTGGGTTATGTATGGCAACAACTTTGTTAACCACAGAAGCAGAACATTATACGGTGTGTTTTAAGCCAAAACGTTAAATTGGAAAATGGAGTGATTTTGATGATATGTTGTGAAATCTTTAGCACCGCCGCATGATTTCCAAATGGTTTGTTGCAATGTAAAATGTGGGTAAATTGTAAATGGACCAAACAGTCATAACACAGAGTTTTATACTATATAATACTGTGTATAATGATTGGATTCCTTGAAACATAGAAAATAAGTTATTAAAGTGATAGTTTCTACTTGGCAGAAAGATGTTCCTGGAGCAGTGTGGCATTGGAGTCATGAACCGAATCTGAAGGAAGGCTGGTGGCCATGTGACAGTGATGTCAGTGGAAGGGACGCGACAGTGACTCAGCCATTTTCCTTCAGCTGGTACTGTCCAGATGAGCTCATTTTTGAGTGGGCTGCTGCCACTACAGCACGAGAGAGCCAGAAATGCAGATGAATTATGAGCAGGAGGAATGGGACGCTGGATGAGAGAGAAGGCTGAAGGATGGTGTCAGGAAACAGAGCAGAAAAACAAAGAATCCACCAGAAATGCCAAGAGCTGAGCAGTGAGAAGGGTGTTCTCATGTCAGCTGGTCCTGGACATTAATTTAATTCACTCAACCCTCAGCACTGGGGGTCAAATGAACTGACCCCACAGTTCATCTGACCCCACCAAAGTCCAACAAATCAAAAAGAAAAATATAAAATATAGTGGAGAAAACTTACACAAATCCCAAAGTAAGCTGAAAACCTTTTTTTTTTTTTTTTTTTTTTTTTTTGTTGCCTTAAACAGACCTTCATCAATCACACTGAGACTGATGAAAAACTGAGGAAAATATTAACCAAATACAGACTCAGTCATCACTTCCTGAATGTATCGCCCCCACAACCAATTCAAATTTCCAGAGTTTCCCAAAAGGAATTACAAGTAAATTATCAGAAATTAGTCACAAAATTACTTGTGAACCACATTTGTAATTATTAGAATTATAAATTTACAATCATAAAATGTGTAAAAAAGAAAAAGAAAAAGCTACTACCTGCAAGCTTCTGGGTTTCAAAGGGTTAAACAAAATGGAGTGATCTTCTGTACATTTTGAAGTGAGGACATGATAAAAGTTCACAACGACACACTACAAAGTCTTTTCATCGTGCTCATCTTTTGGACCTACACTGACCTGTTCATGGTGAAACACAGGGGCCCCTAATGATTTTTCTCCCCGGGGCCTCTGAATGTGCAGTGTCGGCCCTGCAGCCCGAGCAGGGAAACAGTCTGTCTTTACTCTGCTTCCAAACGGAGGTGGAGACTGAGACCCAACTTCTTTCGAAACCTTTCCTGTTCCGAAAAATTCCAGCAGGCGTTTGTGCCGCTGTCACATCCAATTAAGCCTCAGCGTGTCACAGTCTCAGACAGAACCACTGACGATGTGGAAAAGACAACATAACCATCAGAATGAAAAATGTTCTTGCAATTGGTCGACTGATCATTTATTGTCTGATTTACTACTTTGATGACACTGCAAATATATTGTCACCGTCATGTGGTCAAATTTGGATCCTGACATTTTAATTTGTTGACTTTGCTTTGGAAATGTGTTTGAATAAGTATTTGCATTGTGTGCCAATGAAACACCTTTTAATTTGAATCTGACATGAAATCAGAGGCCAGATGGAAAGCGAAGGAGAGCAAGAATAACACCGAAATGGAAAAGTGTAAAGGGGGAAAAAACTGCTAGAACGTGGGTGTATGCAATGAGAGGTTTTGACAGGGTAGATTATGTCAAATGAGTTTGTGTTTAGGGCAATTTGAGCTTATCTGATTTAAAGCGTAAGGGAGATGGAGTTTACAGAAAATATATAGGTCCATTGCTCATAATTATACTTCGCTAGCATGTGTAAAAATAAGTCTCTCATCTAGCCTAGCACATGGCCATATTTCCAACGTAGGATGAAAACATGACATTATGTTTCACTGCGTTCTGTAGCTGAGTTTAGGAAATGAACTGAGCCAATGAAAAATGAAGCCATGTGCGAGTACTCTGCATGGATGCTCTTTTTCAGAATACCTTAACAGGTTTCCGTGAGCACTGCCAGATCAGTCTGGTGCTTTAAAAACACATGCTACGATTTAGTGTCAGCCCCCAGATAGGGATGTGATTCAGAGGTTTGGGAAAGTCTCCTCCTTGCTGTACTGCCAATCCCATCTGACTGTTCATACGGAGAGCCAGTTTCACCCTACACACAGTGTCCTAAGGCGAGACTGATGACATGGCAATCCTCTGATTAACTGAATTTCCACATATGTATAATCACTAATATTAGGTCACTGGGAGTGGTTGCCTGTTTTGGAGTCTGGAGATCTTTGTCATGGTGACACTCTGGTACACACACTTGCCCACACTGTTTGAGTAATATAGGCTATACATGTTTGTTTGACAAATCAATGGTTATTTGGCTCCTGGCCTTGGTAAATTCAAGAAGCCGAAACTAGAAAAATCACCATCTTGTTTCAAACCGACCGTGTGAAAATTATTGGCAAGTTTCTTTTTGTTTATCATATAATCTTATAACTTTCAATTGTATTTTGAAAGTGCCTAACAAGTATTGTCAATAATAGTGACTGTGATCATTGTTGCATACATTTTATTTTGTGGATCCACTACTGTGAACAAAAAAATCTGTGTGTAACATTTGTAAGAAAGAGGTTGTGGTGGTGTTATGGCAGGTATAGTCTTTGTTGTCAGCCTTGCACCTCTAAAGAAATTCCTTCAGTTTAGTGATCACTTTAATGTAGCATTGGCTTTAACATAGTTAAGTTAATCACCGAAGACTGTTCATGTTTTGGAATCATGAAATTCTCTTCTCCACACTGGCTACAGTCTCCATTGTCAAATCTTTGCTTGAAAAGCACAGTTGTAACTTGAAAAGCAGTATTTGTGCTTTCTGACTATGCCAACAATCATGAGCCTTATGGAAGAAATATTGGACAATATTTAAACACATCCTTTAAAACACATCAAAAGAGACTACTTGTTGCTCTGGGAATGGGGATGACATATAACCAGCAGGAAGAAATCTTGTGCATAATGATGCTGAGTCAAATGAGTTAATTGCTAAAGAGTTAATTCTTCGATTCTTTGAGTCAGAGTCGACTCTAGTGCCATCACTCCTTTATGTCTGTTGATTCCATTATTTTGGCTATGCTGATCAGCCAAACGGCATTAAAGATGGGGAGAGAACATTGCCTTGTATTGACTCTGCCTTTGTGTGCTATGGTGGCTGCAACACCCACAGCTGTGCCTGGCATTTTAGCAGAGAAGAAGTGTGTCTTGTCTGATGGTCTAAGTGCTTCCTGCATCAAGCCGAAGAGCCAATTCCACCGATTCCCAGACTTTAAACCAGAGCTGGAGTCAACTCCAAAACTGTAGGAGTAGTTTACCCCTACTTGTGCATTCATGAATGAGCCACGCCAACTCTGAAAGTGCTAACATTGCTTTTTGTCTCATATTGTGCATTTAAGCAAAACTTTGGATGTGAGCAGTACTGCCAGAGTGGAGAAAAGTCTTTCATGATTCCAAAACAGTCTTTTCTTCAGTGAGTAACTTACAAATGAAAGCTCGTCACTGGGGATGTGCACGGTTTGCCAGTCATTTTAAGTTGTTCAGAATGATTAAACAGTTTAGTAGTATTTTTTTTCTCAGATTTTTTTTTTTTTTTATATTCATTTTAGGTGGATGTGTAGAACTGTTACTGAAAGTGAACGTGAGATTTCAGCAAATGAGCGAGGTCTAATGACGTTCTGTAGGCTACGTTAATATAGAATATTTCTGGCCTTCTGCCAACAAACAGCTGAGGCAAAATGAAAAGAGCAAGAGGCTCTGTTTGACATCATTTTACAAGAAAAGTGGTAAACAGCGGCATCACCAGCAACATATTGCAACTCATCAAAAAACAAGCACCCGGTCCATCAGGTGAAGGCAAAGGACACGCAATAAACACCTCATTTTTACTAGGAGCAGCAGGAAATATGACTCGCACCATCCAGAGGAAGTCACTCAGAGGATCTCTAAAATGACTGAGCGGGACGTGCTGCCAATGAGCCTTGTTTAAGGCGAGGGCCTCTGTCGGCTAATCGACTGCCTCCAACCAGAGTACAGCATGCCAGCAAGATGGACGGAAACTGCCCAAACTGAGAAGCACTACAAGGACCGCTCACATGCACTCAGAGAAGAGGCAGAGCTATCTAACATCAAGAAAGTAGCCCATTGTCAGAATTAGAAATGTGAAATGGATAGATTACATGAGGAACTTGTTATGTTAAAAAAAAAAAAAAAAATGGATATCTGGTTTTCAGCTGGTTAAAGACAGCAGATAGTCGGTTCTCAAAATATCCTTTGCTCACATTCCTGCCAGTCTTCTTAAATGACATTTTACAGTGTCCCTGGCAGGGTGTTAATGTGGCTGGGATAACAACAGCCTAGCAATAGAATCTAATGCCCTGGATCACAGCTATGCCAGGCTATGACTCACATTAGTTAATTTAAAAAAACATTACACAGCAATGGATCTAGTTTGCGAAATTTGATATCAGTACTCTTTGTCAGATTTACAAATTCAAAGAAGTGTAGTTCTCTATGTGTGTTCATGTGCCAACATAGAATTGAAGTTCATATGATACTGTATCAGATAAAAACAGTCAACCACTATTCAAAACTATGCTTTCATGTTGAAAACCTGAAAGCAAAGTTTTGTTTCTCCAAAAGGCATGAATGCATTTGACCAACGCTCAGGGGAACGAACACAGATTCAGAGGGTGAACTCTGTATTTGTGTCTGGTAAACGTGACTGTGGCTAACAAACATGAGCGTTGCCCACTATGAATGAACCGGTGGCCCACTGGTGTTGTCTCTCAACCACTAACCACCAATCAAGCCCTTCCACCCACTGCCTCATTCTCCCATGTAAACACCACCACCACAATCAGCTCCAGTGGTTAGATAAATGTCCTCGTCCTACAAGAGAAGCACAACAGACACGGCAAAGGGAAAAGGAACATGTCTTGATCTCGTCCTTGGAACAGAGTGCTCATGATTAGACATAGTTGTATCTCTCAGTTTCACCGAATACTCCTTGTAAACTGGCAGCAAAACTGTGTTCAGCTGAATTCAGACAAAGCCGAGTGCCTTGTTATTGGCCCAGAACTCTAAATTCATTCAGACTAACCTGAGTTTGTTAACCGTGAGTTAAGGGGAACCTGGGATTTTGGGCTTCAACACAAGATTAAATGAACTCCAGGTCAGCCACTATGGTAACTTTCGCTCAGAGGGCTAACCTGCATCGTAGCAGGTTTTCTTGACTTAACCTCCAGTTATTCTTCAGAAAACCTGTCAAGCCTGCAGCATTTTACGTGGGAGACGGTTGTGGGATATGGCGCCCCCTTTTCTTGGTGATCCTGTCCACAAGGAAACCCAAAGTATTCACAGTCTCTTAGATGAAAATTGCTATAAAGTCTGTTTTCTCTCACTGGCTTTTCCATAGAGTTAATATTTGTGGAATATTTTTTAGATTAGTTTCACTTTTTATGTTGTATGTTCCTGTTGCATAATAATCCATGTCAATCTTCACTCATTTTCATTTGCTCTGCTTTGTCGTCTCTATTTATGTGAAAAAAGAGGAGAGTTGAGACAGCACGACTATCCCACTAGTTTGAACTATCTTCATCTCTCTCAAAGTGCTGCGAAGCTCTTTTTATGCCAGTTGGATTTCAACTAAAAAGGATGTATTACGTAATACTGTGTAACATATCAACTGATATATTCTCCTTCATCCTGTAACTGTTAACAGTTGAAACAAATTGTGTTTGTGTTGAAAATTATTTATTGAGTCAGGTCAGCGAATTCCTCCCACACATCTCAGCTGTTTTCCAGGTGCTGCCCTGTGTTTTTTTTTCCCCTCTTGCAGTAATATTTGCTCGTATTCCACATAGGATTGCATTAAAACTTCCGATTCAAGAGGTGTGGAATATGATGCTCTGGTTGTCTGGTTGTTGGTTGCCATGGTGAATCCTTTTATCTGCGCTGCATTGACGCCGGCTTCACCAAGTTCACCATGAGTGTGCCTTAATTTACATCTGTGGTGAGTGGGACGGAAAACATTAGAATACAATTACCAATTCAGTACTGCTACTAGTATAACTGCTTATTATCACTGCATCACGTAGGACAGCTTGATGTTACTCATGCAAATTATTTTTTATATAAAAGTTGTCGTGTTAAGCCTATTTCAGTTTTTCTTTTTTTAGGTTGTGTGATAGATCTTATTGTATTACCTGTTGTCAGTTTTGTTATTATGTTGTACACATTGTATGAAATAGACTTTTTTTTTTATGAATTACTGCTTCCAGGTGCTATGACCTTTGACTTTTTTTGTATTTTTATCCTTGATTGTTTATAATCAAGTGCAGTACGGTGTATGTGCATTGTAGGGTTAGTAATGATAAAAAATGAAAGGAAACAAACGCATGCATTAGTAGAAACAGTAATAGTAACTGTACCTGTAGTTGCAGGTGCAGCAGCATCAGCAGCGGTAATAGAGTAGCAGTGGAGTTGTTCAAACACATTCATCACGTCTTCCTTTACACTAAAAAGATGTTTGTTGTTTCTTTTAGTCAGACATAAGTTAAGGGATGTTATTTACCTTGACAGTTTCGGAGGTAACTTCCTCCTTCCTCAGTTGGATGCTTTCTGAGGAAGGAGGAAGTGAACCTACCTCCGAAACTGTCAAGGTTTCCTAGGTAGCTTCCTTTTTCCTCAGTTGGATGCTTTCTGAGGAAGGAGGAAGTTAGCCTACCTCTGAAACTGTCAAGGTAAATAACATCCCTTAACTTATGTCTGACTAAAAGAAACAAAAAACGTTTTTTTAGCAGTGGAGTTGGCAATAGTAGTAAGAACTGTAATAGTAGAACTGGCCATAGTGATGGAAATGGTCACTGCAGCAGTAAGAGTAACAGTAGCAATCAAAGAAATAATAACAGTAGTAATCTTAGAAAGAGATAGTCACAGTAACGGCAGCAGCAATAGAATTAACACTAGTAACGGTAGTAACAATAACAGCAATAGAAGTAGTACTAGAGGTAGTAGCAGTAATAGATAGATAGACAGACAGATACATAGATAGTTAAGTACTTTTAGTCCCTGAGAGGAAACTGAAAAAATACCAGTGGTAAAAATAATATAATAGAAATTATCGTTTAAAAAACTCTCAGCGAGTATCAACAGCTGTCAACATGGTACTTGCAGAGGAGGAAGGGACAGACTGGAGTCTGGACTACAAGTCCAGACAACCTCAGACAATCTCATTCACAGCCAATCAGACACTGCTGCACTGGCCCAGCACTATGTGATGATTTGCTGGAGGTTGTATGGACACTGTGCAAGGTTGCAATATGTGTGTGGTATCATCTTGTTTTGACTGCTAGGATAAGTTTTTCCTCCAGTTTTCTTCTTTCAGCTCTGCAACCTTGAAGGTGTTGGCTTTTTTTTTTTGGTTTGTTTGTTTGTTTTTTTTAATAATGACTGACATTCACAATCCTAAATAAAATTTAAAGTCTTCATATTGAGAAGGCAATAAAGCCCAT
The DNA here is from genome assembly GCF_902150065.1 of Myripristis murdjan. Taxonomy (NCBI): domain Eukaryota; kingdom Metazoa; phylum Chordata; class Actinopteri; order Holocentriformes; family Holocentridae; genus Myripristis; species Myripristis murdjan. The sequence goes on from NC_043991.1 coordinate 17,800,310, forward strand.
GAACTTCAGACATCAACTCATCACTTTTTCTCCTGTTTGTTTCCCTCTCCTGTCGTGACCAGTTTAATGACTTGTCTAATTAAACATGTTCAGGATGGGACAGCAATAAAGCCCATTGCTGCCTTTTGGCTCTGAGGGGAAACAGCCAAACAGTGACGCATCACTGTCCTCTGCTGGGGCATCTGGGTATACCATCCAGGAGGCCTGGGCTTGCCAAATATCTGTCTTCAATAGACTATTTTGCTGAATACTGGGGAAGCGCTTTTTTTTTTTTTTTTTTTATATTTTTCAGCATCATAAGTTTGAATCCTCCATTTTCCACCAGACTGTGAGATCCCACATCATTTTGTGTATTTACTAGAATTTCATGCAGTACACATTTTGTGTGCATTATCAAAATTATCTATAATAAAAGTTTACAATTCCAAAATATTAATTTTGAAACCGAGCAGTATATTTGAAGGGTACTGCACATGTGCTGGTGGAGGACAAGAGTATACCGCCTGTCATACTTTTCTTCCCAATTTGCCTAAATTTATATTTTATTGCAGATCCTGCATTAATGACTTGCATATTTTTGATCACCAATAGTTGGTCTTAAATTTAAGGAAAATAGTCTTGGTTTGATTGGCAGCACAATGTAAAAAACTGCCACAGTAACAAAATACAGATATAAAAGTATAAAAAGTATAAAAACATGCACCATCAATCAATAAAATAGGGTAAAATACATCAGTAAATAAACAAATTAACAGACTCCATTCAAAAGTAAACGACCACACTTGCAAAAAACTATATTGGACAAACATGAGCCTACAATACACTAGTAGGAATACTACTAGTGTAGGAATACTTAATATTTAGTAGTGTGATCAAACCAAGATGTTAGAGTCAGGTCAGTCGGCATTGTTTTAACTTGTATCCTCTACCTGTTGGGAGAAGCTGATATTCTGTGTGCAAATTATGAGACGGGGCAGAACAGACTGATTATAGATGGACCGCAGGGGCTGATTAAAAACACTGATGCAGTATTTGGAGGTTTTTCTTGTCTTGTGAAATAAAGATTTTAATTTTTGGAGCCACAGACTTGCATGGGACTTCTTTGCATCACTCTTTGGTGCCATCAGCCGTCAGACTCTACATAGCCACAGCACCCAGAAACTCCCACCTCCACTGCCTGTGACTTAAAACCAGTTACAACTGCCACCATCACAGATTTTGCACATGCACAGTATATACAACCGGTTAATGTGTATGTATATTTTAGAAACAGCATTGGAGTCTCGATCTGATGCACTGCATGAGGACAAAGGTGACAGGGGTGCTTTTCTAGGTGACTGCCACCTAGTGTCGGGCATCAGGAACCACATACGGACCCGTGCCACCCCAATCTCGAGCCGTAATGTGCTGTGTTTCAGTAGCGGGATCTACAATTACTTAACATAACCTTAAGCGGCTCGGTCACACCTTTTGGTGGCATGTGTATGATGGACACTGCACATTTGGACACTGGACACTGCACTACTGTTTTTGTATATTGGAACTGCCATTATTTTATTTCTTGCAGAGATTTAGGAGGAACTATTTCTAAAGGGAAACAGGAAAACATTTTTCTTGCCTTGATGTTAATTTCTTTGCTTTGATGTTAACTTTGATGTCAACTGCTACTGCTGCTGTGTCATGTGAATTTCCCCTTTGGGGGATCAATAAAGATACATCTAATCTAATCTAATTATTACTCAGAGTCAGCTAGTGCCCAATAATAAATAAATAGAGTCATGGCCTTGAGCAGTAATAAGTACATGTGACAGTGGAACAAGGCTGAGAGGTATTAGGAGAGGATCATGGAGCACACAGTGGTTCTTGCACACAGAGCCGAGGGGCCAACTCCGGCCTGACTGGTTAACATGCTGCACATCTGATGCTGTGAAAATGGAGGATGTGCTGATGTTTTTTTGTCCAGTAACTCCAAACACAGATTGAAAATGTTGAATGAGACAAAACATGTCCGGACAACCTCAAGCAATCCCGTACAGATTCAAACAGGCACACTGGCCTGGTACAACTTTTGGGTGACCAAATGAAAAAAAAAAAAAAAAAAAACTGAAATGGAAACTTGAACTCCACTTGATTGAGTTGGGAACTCTACAAATATCTGGTACTTTCAAGCTTGTAAAATTATAAGATGAGAGGAAGTGATAGCACCAAAAAAAAAAAAAAAGTTTCATTACACATGGTCATATGATAACTACTAGATCATAGCAGGAACAACTGAATTACACATCAAGTTTATCACCTTAAAAATGGGGTTTGAAGACGGCCTCATGAAGACCAGTGTACCTTCTTGTAACATGTGTCCACTCCTTTGGCCAGATGAATAAAGATAATGCACAAATTAAACTATGTCTTCTGATTATGATTATGTAGTCTGATAATGATTATATGGCAACATGAAAAACAAAGATAATATAATAAACAAATGACACTTGCCTAAAAAGTATTTACACTGCACATGTGCCATTAACTGCCTTTGTAGCATGTTTTATTAACGTTTCAAAATAATAAATACAATGTCACAACAGATGCAGACATAAAATGTGTCTGTCTTGTACACATGCTGAAGTTATTGTGGTCATTGTTCCATTTACATTGTTTGTTCTTCCATTGCATTGCATTGGAAATGTGCTGTCAGAACTCTTTCTTGTTACAATGTGCTGTAGCGATTTTGTTTGCCTTTATTTTTCTTTCTCAACATATAAAAAAAAGGTTTCAATAAGCATTTATCATGAGCAAGCATTGCTTGTTGTTGGAGGTAAACACAGAAAGGAAGCTTGTTGAAATGCATAAAAGTCAATCAGTCAATCACTGACATTAAAAAACAATGTATATATAAAAAGACAACACACTGGCCTAAAATAAAAGCCTGCTTCACACATGACAGTACAATTCATCACCATTGTGTTTTAGAAAATAAAATGCCCATTGCCCATAAATTCATGGCAAAAAAAGACGTTTCCATTTTGTTGTAAAGGAAAACTCCAATGTTTTGGGTCAAGTACTAATTAACACAAAATGCCACCCATAGGAATTGAACCAGTGGATATACGGAGGTGAAAATGGTTTTTACTTTTTGTGGACAGAATTCAATTCTGGCAGGAAAAAGCAAGAAGAAAAACACCCGTCTTGAACCGTGGTCTGTCCCAAAACGTGCTTGGCTAATGTAGCTGCTGAGGTCAATAATAGTGCCGGCTACTACAACGCATGTTTTCATCTTAAAGGACACGCAACTTAATTTTAATGTCTCAGAAGGCTTACATAGCATATGGAGAACTGGAAGTATAAAAAACGGAGGGCTTCATGGCGACGTGTGCGTATGGAGGACGATGGTTTACCGAACACTCTGCGACATGTGTAGGGGAGTCAGCATCTCCTCAAAGATGGCTCCCTTCACATTGGAGCCCCTCAGGTTGGCCTCCTGAAGATCACATCCCGATAAGTCACAGTTCTGGCAAAGAAATGAAGCCTGTTTGTCTCAGAGACTCATACTCGCTTTAAAATCATGATATTTGTGTCAGCGTGTGTTAGTTTGTGTGTTAGTGTGTGGTTATTCACCTCCAAGTCGGTACCAGCCAGTGTCGCCCCTCTCAGATTGCAGTTCTTCAGTTTGGCATTTTTCAGTGTGGCTACCCTCAGGTTGATACCCGTCATCTGACTTCCCTCCATGTCCACACCTTTCAAGTTGGCTCCTGAAAAGGTGCGCACACACATACAAGTTCAAATCAAATTTCAAGGTAAACTTCATGTCTTGCTTAGTAGGTATACAAACAGAAAATGTACAATTGTGTGCTTCACCCTCCAAATTAGCCTTGATTCCTGCTGGGTCTTCAAAATTACAGCCACGCAGAGATGCTCCCTCAGCATTAGTGCAGAGCATCTTCACACCCTGCAGGTTGGCCCCCTGGGACACACACACACACACACACACACACACACACACACACACACACACACACACACACACACACACACACACACACACACACACACACACACACACATACAGACACACAGAAATGTATGCACTTTGGTAAAGGACATGTTACTGGTTTGAAGATACAAGATATGCTGGACTGGAGATATGCAAGAAGACTTTTGAAATCATGTTAGATCATATATGTATACTAAAGGAGTTCACAGATTTTGTGACTCTCAGCTATAAATGTTTCCACACTGCATGTTTAAAGAAGACATTGCATCACAAAATTAATGATTAACATCATCTTGATTATCCTGCTGACTTCCAAACATCACATGTCAGGACCTGTAATCTCACACAATCCAAAGTAATTTAATAAGTATTAGTGGTATGCACATTAATGCGATGTGCATTAATGCTAACTGGAAAACGCCCTAAAGACAAACACAAAAAAAGAACTTGACTGGATAAGCTTGGTAAACAGACTATGCTGATTAAATAAAGCTGGAAGAAAGTTGGCTTCATCAAACACAAGACAAGACTAAACATGTCATCTCTCACGAATGATGCAGTTTGGGCCAATCAGCAACCATGACGTCTCCTTGTTTGGACTGTGGTTACAGCCTTGGGCCAATTAGTGCTAGATTAGTGCCAAAAGGTTTTGCCAAAATCAGCCCAGCATTGTCTAATATATCAAACACATGAACAAACAAGTAAACAAAGGTTTTTGTGCCGTCAAACCATTACAAATCAAATCAATGGCCTGCAGAATACAATGCATGTCCAATTAGGGGTGGGAATCACTGGGTACCACAATATATGATACTATCACAGTACAGGCATTCCTGCCATTTGGGATACAGTGTAAGATAATCAGCTTGATTCATGACAGTATTTGTAAGTGAAGATGAAAGAATACACTGTAAAAGGCAAAAAAAGAAAGAAAAAAAGCAGGAATTAATTATGTTTTTCAGTGTTTTAATCTGCACAGCGTCTGCAACATGAACATGACAGAACAGTTCCAGTTCAAATACCTAAAGGCAGGGAACAAATTCGCCTCATAGACACTCACATGTGCATCTGTGCAGATTAATTTGAAAGGTCAAATATTGATACTTGGCACAGGTGTATCAATAAGGAAGCATCATGATATATTGCATTATTAATTTACTGTTTATTTTTCCACCTGTGTCCAATCCACAGTGCAACCCCTGATTTCATGGTGAGGTTTCACAAAGAAACACGACTCACATCAAGACAAGCCAAGGACAGGTCTGCCCTCTCCAGGTTTGCACCACTCAGGTTGGCATGGGTCAGGTTGGCAGCTCGCAGGTTGGCCATCTTAAAGTTGATATAGCGCAGATCTAGACGTGAAAGGTCCGCACCAGCAAAATTCAGGCCCTGTTACACCATAAACATGACATGTTGGAGTGACGGTCTGTGCATATGACCCCGAATATCTGTATCATATATAGATCTCTCAATGTTTTTATAACAAACAGCCACGGTTTGAAGTCATGTAAGTTAGAAGTGAGGGTGTTTTGTGTTTCTGTATACCTGACAACGCAGTTCTGATTTGGTAGTTGTGGCTAAAAGGAATCGAATAAACTCCTTCCTGGTCAGAGGAGAGTGGTCATCGGGGGGCTGAGAAGACTGTGTACGTAAGGATACGGATGTAGAGGTGAAAATGCATGCAGGCATTGAATAAACGCTTAATTTTGCAACATAATTTATATAAGCACACACACCTTTATGAGAGTTTCCAGCTGATCAGCCAGCTGTTCAATCCCAAAGAAACGAGCCTCTTCCAGCACACCTAAGGAGGAGAGACACTGGAGATTAGAAAGTACATGTTCTTATCTAGGATGTGTGTGCCCTGTGGACTTGTGAGTTTGCAAAGTGGGTGTGTGTGTGTTCAGTGTGTACCCAGTGGGTTGATGCCTTCGTTGATGATAAGCTGTCCATGTCTCAGGTAGTTAAGAATGGGTTCGAAGTAGTCAGGGCTGCGGTCTATCAGGTACGCCCCCTGTGAGTCCTGCTTGTTCCCCCAAACATCTAAAGTACACACAGGGATATGCAAAAATGAAATAAAACAGCACTATGAGCTGATCCCTTGAAACCCAAGCAAATTCACTTGATTTCTTTCAAAAACACTGGAAAATGGTGATTAAACTTAAAAAAATAACAATTGCAACAAAAAAGAACTATAAGAAAAAATATAAGAAACTCCCCCAAAAAATTAAAAAAGAAAAAAAAAAAACGTGAATTTTGTTCAGTAGGTGAAAAAAAAACTCAATAAAAGCTCACTCACAGGCTCCTGGGTTTCAAAAGGTTAATGTCGAGAGAAAATGATAAGTGGTAAAGACATCAAGTGATATGTGTGACTTCACCTTTGTCTCTAAACATGTGTGCCAGCATGCTCTCCGGCTCTTTGCTGACCAGCGTGCTCCTGGGAGGACACACACACAAACACACCGTTTACACCCAACACAAAGCACCGAATCTAATTCAGGTGCAAGTGAGACCTGAGGACAGACTAAAAACACACAGCCAAATAGAGTAAATAACAATGATCACGAAATCACACATATATAATACAATAATAACATAATTCATATGCACAACAGCATGAAAAATAATACATAAATGCATTCTAAAATATCCTGGACATCGGTATAAGAAGGACTAAAAATCCAAGCAAAACAGTCACACCTAAAATCAATAAAACCTGAAACCAAATTTTCAAACAGACCTAATAATATGACTGTGTTAAGTTTCTGTCTACTCTGTAAATTATTCCAAACAAATCGAGTGAAATATCTGAAACCTGTCTTTCCAAAATTAGTATTAAATTTGCCTTTGCATCCTGCAGGGTCTAGTCCTGCAAGTCCAGACCTACGAGACTTCATCATCTCATCCACTCAGTGTTGTTTAGTCTCATAATGAGGAAACTCCTGTTGCTTCCTCACTCTAAAGTGTGTGCATAATTTGGATGCGAGATGGGATTGTGTGAACATCGGTCCCTCTGCAAATGCGAGATGTCCTGCAGCATCTGGTTGCATAATGTGCCTCTGGTGTAAAGCAGCTGGAGAAATTAGTCGCTACAGTGTTTGGCTGGAATGAACCAGAGGAGGTAATCACTGGGTAATGTGCAATATGATACCATCATGATATTTTATTCTCAATAACAATTAGATCAAGATGCAAGTGGTTCTGCAACATGCAATACACTGTAAGATAATCAGCTATGATACATCACGATATCTATAACTGAGGAAGAAAGAATACCCTAGAAAAGGCAAATGAATGTTTCAATAAGCCGGAATCAGTCATGTTTAATCTGCAAAGCAACTGCAACATGAACATGACAAAACAGTTCCAGTTAAAATACCTAAAGACAGGGAGCAAATACGCCTCACAGGAACTCAAATGTGCATCTGTGCAAATGAAGTTGAAAAGTCAAATAACCTAAAGACTCTTGGGTAACAATGGGATATCACTGCCGAGCCCTGGTATAATTAATAAAAACACATGCAACATCTTCATACTCACCTAGTTGTGGTGAAGCAGCGTCCCCCAACATTGAGCGTCAGCCAATCAGTGTGAGTCTGGCACTTGTCAGGGCCTCTGAGCTCCTCCTGAGGGTCTGCACAGGAAAACACACCACCCATGTTCAGCAGCCGCCTGTGTGACTGACTAGAACAACGCAGCTGGAGGACTGTGCATCATGACTGCATCACATAACATTACATCTGTTTTCATGTAGGGGTGGGCAACATTGCAATATTGCATAGACAGCAGGATATGAGACTAAATACAGTCTGTGATGTTGGATATTTTAATATTAATATTGTGATGTGGTATAAGTGCTGTCTTTTCCTGGTTTTAACCCTGACGCCTGAGTGCAGTGTTTTTTTTTTTTTTTTTTCCTTTTTGGTGGGGTAATTTATGGGGTAATTTTGTGGTAATTATGCTGTAATTTAATAAATATCTATTTATGATAAATTGTTTAGTCTTATTTATTCATTCATTTTTCCATCATGCTTCACTATTTTTCTGGTAATATTTGTGTGACTTTTCTGACATTGTTTTAAAATATATATCTAATTATTGGGTAATTTTCTTGTAACTTTTTACTAATGTATTTCTAATTTGCAGCTCATTTCTTGCTAATTAGCTAAACGCCTTTTACTCCTTGGAACATTGGCAAAAAGTTTATCAAGCAAATCACAATCAAAAATATCTATTTACAGATCAGATCAGTGATGATGGATTGACGTCAGATTTCTTTTATTATAGTAAATGCTTGTGAAAGCTGTTGAACGCAGCATTCAGGGGCGGCATTACAATAAAGAGACAGTTTCCTCAGCTTATTTAGATTGCTCTATTATTTGTGTCTATGTGTTCCATCATCACATCCACATCACTAATGACTGTTTATCAATTATCCAATTGTGTAAATATTTTGTGAGAGCACCAACACTCATCCTACTGTCACAATATCGGTATCGAGGTATGGGATACTTGATTTTGTCCATACTCAGCAGTCGAGTTTCTAAAAAAAAATTCAGGGGGGAAGGGTCAATTTTTTTCACTTGATGAAAAGTGAGGATGGCAGTTTTACAGGGGGGATGATTTTGACCGTTTTTATTTCAGGGGGGATGCCATCCACCCTCATCCCCCCTCAGCTCGAGTACTGTCCATACTGACAAATCTATTTCCATCTTGCCTGAGAGGAGCTGAAAAGTCCCTGGAAACTTACCTTCAAAGGAGTCTCCCTCTGAGATGTAGAGCACATCATCATCCCTGCAGGCACAGTGATACACAAGGTCTCTGCATGCAGCACACTTACAAATACAGCATTATAAACTGAACAGAGACGGCAACAGGACATAATGTGCATATTGCTGTATTTTGATGTTGCATGGTTTGGTCTTGGTCTCACCTGATCAGTGCTATGTCGTCTATGAGGCCGCCATTCCCATTGTAAACACTAGAGGCTGTTATTCCAAGCTTTGAGCTGGCCACCGACAGCAGATCATCCAGAGAGCCGTACACGGCCACCACCTGTATGGGAAGAGTCCAGTCCATCGCTCACATCACACCGCGTATAAGCATGACCAGCAAAATGACCCTAACTAGGAGCTAATCCAGCCTCAGTGTGCAGCCACATCCCACATCAGTGAAGGTTTCCTGTGCATAAACTAGAAATCATCCCGTTTATTTCGCTGTTATTGTTTTGAACAGCTTACCTTCCCGTTTGAGGACGTCCCGTTGACAAAGAGCGTGACTCTTCTCATGGCAGATTGTGATTAACTAAATTTCGGTGCCACTTTTTTCCCGATCGAGCAACATGCTTTGGCAACAAGCTGCGCCTTTTCCTGACTCCACTCCGAAGCGTCCCAGCTGAGGCGTCACCGCGCAGTCAGCCAATCAGCTACACAGAATCACAGACACTATCCAATCAGCAAGCAGGGCGGGCGGGACATCGCGTTGAACTCACCTCCTGTTGTTGGCCTGTGATTACACAGATAGGATCTTAAAACAAAGGAGAAACCCGGCCAAATATGGTTAGAGTGCCCGATATTAAACAAAATAATTGGCTAGCGGCTATTAGGCATTGGCTAAGTGGGACTAAATGCGCAGGATGTCATTTAAACCAAAGGTGATTTCAGAAATTACCATCTTCAACCAGGGATGGCAAACTTATGAGGGAAATCATCTGTTCTATTGTTCTGCATATCTTGTGCAAAACCAGGGACAAGTATTCATTCTCCTGCCTCTTATTTCATCTATTCTTATTTCATCTATAACTTCATCAGATGTGGGTTTTCCTTTGTTTTCCAGAGTCTTTGACTAGAACAAGATTCTCTGAAGTCCATTTATTACCTTTTATCACAATTCAGTTTAAAAAGGTTTCACAGGCCCCCTGGTTTATAAAAAAAAAATAAAACGACATCTCCTGACCTGAAACCTCATCATGGGAAAGAAAAAAAAAAAAATCAAAAAGAACCAGAAGCACAGAGATAAAAGGTATAAAAATGGAAGAAGTCTTAGGAGGGATCTGCTCCAATCTCGACTGAATATTCATGTTCAAAGTGCAGTTGTGAGGAGTAGTAAGAGATGGGATATCTGTTTGACAATACATTTATTCAACAAATCATTTATCAACACAGTCCATGAAATAAAATAACAGCGCTGTACAACATATACACTCACATGATTGGATAAAAATTGTGAAATTCAAATCAGAGCATTTTCACGTTGCACGACAATGGATGGAACAACGACAGAACAAAATATCTTACTAGTAACTGTGCCACCGAGGGAAATGCCCAAAGAACATACCCTGGACATCACGCTGAGCAAAAAGTCCGACATGCTTTGACTGGCTGAAATCTTCTTAGTTTGAGCAGCTTGGGTATCATTTGAGGTACAACTGGCTGTAGCTATACCCAAAACAGGCAGCACATTATACTGAAAGCTGCAGGCACTGCTGTGATCAATCAGCAGATCAAGTGCAAACTCTGTGGAAGACAAATCAAGTGTACCATACTGTTGTGACAAATAGTGCAGCTACTGATATGCTGTCTTCATCCCAGAACAGGATGCAAAGGTTGTTTTTTTTTTTTCTCAGTTTGATATAAGGTAGTCCAAAAAGAAAGGCAGCACTGTGCTCAAAAATGAGTGAGCCAAAAATCTTAACCACAGTCAGCCTGTGTGTCTGAATTATTAGCTCATATTTTATCTACAAGGTTCCAAAACTAACATCTCATTCACAATTGGCTTTTTCCACTAAATGCTGAAGTTTCTGTACCTCAGAGGGAGAGTTTTGACAGAACAATGCAATGGCCCCATCTGACCAACAGCTCCATTGGCACTGGAGTGATGAAGGTTACGGTGGGAAAAAGGTGAAATCTGACATTGCACACAGTCTGTCTTCCATTACTTTAAGTAGAAGTTGTATTACTGACAAGACTCACGAGCTTTTTTTTTTCCAACCCACAATTTGTGCAAACGCTCTGTGCCACTGTCACAAATTTGAGTCGAAAGGGAACTTATGTAATATTGCCTAATGATGAAATGACTGATGGATTTTATATTGCAATGTGAAAGACTTTATATTGCTCATTTGTAATAAAATAACTGTATTGGAGGAAAACCCAGTCAAAACACTTTAAATTCACTTGCTGTCACAATCATACAGTCAGTCAGCAAAAACTATCTTATCAATAGCATAGAGTCAAAATTCATATTTTGCTTTGAGCATTTAGTTCAGTGTTTATTTTGGGACATTCTGTCAGTCCCCTGCTAACAATTTTCTTACAGTAGGCCAAGAATGATCAAGCCACTTCAAAGTTATTTGGGGAAAATCAGAGGCCCCAAATAAAAAGAATCAAATAAATGCATCTTGTAGAGGGTTGACAGACCGTGTCTGCTGGTCTGCGAAAATGGCACTAAAACCATTTTCTATGCAAAAAGAAAACTCTGCAAGGCCATATACTTAGACTAGATATACTTAGACCCATTCTCCTCTCTGCTGTGCTTTGTCTGACTGGAGCTCAGGGCTGGGCAGACAGCTGGGTGGTGTGCATGTGATGGCAGCTTCTTATAATTACAATTTGAAAGTGAAAGTTTCTTTCACTGCAGAAGCAGCAGTTTCCTTGGATTGAATATGATTTATCAATCCCACACAGTTTATCGGTGATTTCAAAGTAAGGCAGATCAAGCATGTTCATTTTATCAATGACATACCCACATATTTCTCCACTACATAAGCCTTTGCCTTACCTTAATACCTCAGTGTTACCAGTTAGGTTTTGTATCCTGGGTTGACAGAAAACCTGTTTTTTTTGTTTGTTCGTTTGTTTTATTTTTTTACCCTGTCACCTCTGGTTCCTCTCATACTCCACTCTTTTCTCTGCCTTGCCTCATCCCATGTTTGGGTAATTAGTCATTTCCACTGTCCTCTGTTCCCTCTTCAACTCCCTCGCTTTGTCTGTCTCATTCTCTTTCCCCGTCTCCTTCTGGGTAGTCGAGGATGTGCCGGTTAGCCTGAATGAAGCACTGCTGCTGTTTGTAATACACCTTCAGAACACCTTTGATTACCACAAAAGCTATGCCTCCCTGTGGGGAAAGAGGAAGAGAGAGGGACACAAATTTGAGTAACATACCTGTACACAGGAGTAAATAATAGTAGTAGAAGTACTAGGTAATAGTACATAAAGGTAAGGCGTTGTTTTAAGCAGCCTAACAATATTAATAGGACAAATTCAGCTCAATTCCATATCAACTGAACTTCAGCTGAACTAGTGGATGCCTAAGTAGCCCCACTGTGATTGAAACTCACAGCTGATTGTAGTTTCCCTGTACACATAAACTATTCATTCAATGCACAAAACACACAAAAAATATTCACCAGGATAGTGCGATGTAGATTAGAGGACACCCGTCGAAACAGCAGTCTGCCCACCAGACTGGCAACGGAGGGGAAGATGAGCGCTCCACACAGAGTCCGGGACACAGAGAGGTGACTGGCCATATTGGCGCCGTCAGGTGGAGCATGAGGCAGACGGCGATTTGAACCTGTGGTAAGACAGGCAGCAGTGTTACGCTGATGTAACAGTTTGTCAATACATTGATCTTTTCAGACATCAGCAATATCTTCTCCTCTGCTGCAACCACACTGTGGTATGTGTGTGTTATAAAGGCAGCAACGTTTAAGGTGTGAACATACTATGCGGCTGTAGTTGTTGCCTGTTGGAGCGTCTCCACCACAGCCTCACGATGTAGTCCTCCCAGCGGATCATCTTACCCAGGATCAACATCACAGGGATGGTGGGCAGACCCAACAACAAGAACAGAGGGTCCACTCGCTCCATCACATGCAAACCCTTCTTATGACCCACAACCTGGATATGATGTGAAAATATAAAAAGGTAAAGATCCTGGGGAGGGTAGGCCTAACATGCTCTGTTTTCAGTTGGTTTTGTCTGTACCTGCATGACAGTCACGGCTCCGTATGTGACAGCGGACCAGTACACAGTCCCAGACAGCACCCCGGCAGCAGCAAATGGACTGATCCTTGACAGAACGCGGTCTATCTGCTGAAGGAAATACACCAACGGACCTGAGGAAGGACAAAAAGCAGAAAGTAGCACTCCCTCCTCTGTCCTGCACTTTGATGAATTTACTGGACTCAAAGATGAGTGTCCAATAGAGAAGCACAAACCAGTATAGTAAGCAAAAATGTACTCAAGTAAAAGTTTTGTAATTTTATGGTAATAATGACTCATGTAGAAGTAAAAGTACTCAGCATGTAAGATATGTTGTTTAGAATGGCACATTTTTGCCAAGGGGCGTTGAGTAGGCTATAACAAATCTTCAAACATCTTGATCTTAATTAGGCTGATGAACCTCTGTTGATTGCTATATGGCTAAGCTGTAGTGGTTAGCTAAACCAGCAATGTTTTCTCTATCGACAGCTTGGGGCAGGGGGGCAGGGCTGGCGGGCTGAGGTGGGTCAACGGTGTAAACTGAACAGTAAACTGAACCATCTCTTCTACAGGCTAGCTGTGACAGCAGAGGCAGTGAACAAGTCACTGTATTTGGCTGCAGATGTCTCAAAGAGATTTCATCTTTCTTAGTTTTGCTGCTCCACTTTATCTAATTTCATCTTGCTTCTCAATTATTTTAGCTTTTTCAATGACATTGCTGACTTGCCACACTGGGGTTTCCATCCCTGGAAAACAACATTTGAATGTGAGGCCAAGGATGTTCAGCCTAATGTGAATCACCTGCCGCTGCTTCCGCCATCTTTCACCATCACATTCAAATTTATTTAGAGCCCACAATCACTGATTACCATCTCAAAAGGTTTTACAGGCCGACAAGTTCACAACAAACAAGACAGGCTGACACCCTCCGACTTAATCCTCATAGTGGACAAGAAAACCCCTCAAAAAGCCAGAGATGAAACAATGAAAAAACTGAACAAATCTTGAGCAGGACCACAGAGAGAGGAGGTCCCTTTATGGCCTGACAGGTGTACAATATCATCAAACTTTCTTCTACTTTCTGCTGGTGAAAAAAAATCAGGGAGATGTGGCTACCTGACAACACAGACCCAAGACATTCAGCCTCTTGGAAGTTTCTGAGCACAACAAGTACAAGTAAAAGTACAAGTAAAACTACTCCTAACAGTACAAAGTTAGCTGAGTTCCGATCCACAGTGTACTGCGACAGAGCTCCCTACTCCCTACTCCCTGCACAGGGAATGTTAGCGAAGGGAACTTCACTTCACAAATTTTTTACTCCAATCGGAACACGCTGCAACTTACAGCTGTTTCCGGCCGAGTTTCCAAAACACACCCGGTGAAATGTCTTGTGAAATGTTATTTCGTTCATTCGCATTACCGCTGTCATTTGCAAGATGTGCGGTTGTCATTCCTAAATAACCGTCACGTCTCGTGCACCCCGTTGTTGTCAGCGTAATCAACTTAGCTTAACAAGCAAAAACTTATAAATAAATGTGATTTCATTGCAAGATGTATGATGTCATTCCTGAAGAGATTCGTATCACATCATTTACAAATTGTGTGTCATATTATATGTTGATCACTGACAGATTATTTTAAAATCCTTAATAATGACGATGGTGAGAGAAATAACCGCCGCGTCTCGAGCACCCGGTTGTTGTTGCCATAAACAACGAGTTAACCGTTGGTTCGACTCGCCGGCGCACAATGACTGATGGGTAATATCCGTTGGCGAACTGGGCGAAGTGAGGAACCGTTGTTCACTTGTTCCCTGCACAGTTCACAGTACCCTTCGAGCTGCTCCCTGTGGTTTGGAATCACACTGAACATGGCGGCACACCCTGTGTAGTCCACTGCGCAGGGAGCTACAGGGCGATCGGAACGCACCCGTTATTTAAGCACATGTAGCAGAGTGAATGTAACACGCTACTACCCACCTGTCACTAATACAGTAGTAATACACTGATACAGCCATGTGTCAGATCTGCTTATACGTGGTGTTCAAACATAGCGAGACAAAAGACAGACATTCATTAAGTAAATTCTTTGAACTTTATGGGACAAAAAAAACTGCTTGAGTGGCCTGAGCGTGCGTCTTATGGGTTTGAGTTACCTATCTTGGGGAAGACGATGCGGTATTCGATGCCGCATTGTGGACAGCTGACTGGACCTCCGATGTTTCCTTTTTGCTTCTCATCAAGCCACCGCTGCAGACAGGACTGGTGGATCCATTTAGTACAGCCTTTACATTTGCAGGGGCTCACCCACTCCGCAGAACGGTCCTCTCTCTCGGTGGCGAAACAAACCCAACAGTGCCTGCGCAACACACACACACACACACACACACACACACACACACACAGTGTTATACGCTTCTTTCCCGATTCGATACTAACACAATGCTTAGGTGCCCACTCAATATCATGATTTATTGCGGTTATGTTTTTTAAATTATCTTCTAGTTTGTGGTAGTAAAGTTTCAAGAGACTGTAATTACCCTAGAGGTCACAACAGGTCATGTTATACAGTCAAGTTTGAAAAAAACGGTCTCACTACAATGGCTACTATTGGGGCTAACATCATCAAACATGAATACAATTGGACTGACTGAATCCACAAAAGTCTCAGCTTTCCAGTCGAACCCAATTTATTCAACGCCAAAACTGTTTAGGCCCCAGTATGTAGAAATACACCATTTTACAAGAGACCAAAGAACACATTTGTACTGCATGGTTTGTGGCCCAAACTGAATGGGATTAACATAAGGTGGACATGTCTGCAAAGTGGAAACTGCGGGTGCCCATTTTCATTCAGATATCTTAAGGTCAGAGGTCAAGGGACCCCTTTGAAAATGCCAGTTTGCCCCTTGCCTAGTGTTGCCTAATTCTGGAGCAATATTTAAAGCCACCTTGCTGATAATCTAGCATGACATATAGTTTAGTTTCATACGATGTTCCCCTGCCTCATGAACAAACCAAGATACCATTAAGGATGTCAGTCAGGTTGTATAGCAAGATGAAACAATATATGTGAGTAAACAAGCACAGAGAAGAAATGCTCTTACTTCTCAGGCAGCTCCTCTGCAGAGGCCATGGTGTTGAATGGGCTCAGCTCCCTGTGATGTTATCATGGGCCAAAACACTCACACTGAGCCACGAATAAAACACACACACACACACACACACACACACACACACACACACACACACACACACACACACACACACACACACCTGCTATTGAAACCGAAACCGAGTAAATAAGTAAGCCCAAGAAGTTCAGGGCTATCACCAAAGAATAATTTAACCTCACTAGCCGTATGAATTGTGTGGATATCTGCCACAGCTGACAGTCTGACAGCAGCACCGGCTCATATCAAACTTGACGTAACTTTTTATCTTTTTATCAGATACTTTTTTTACGTCTCTCGCTACAAGCTAACGGACGCTAGCTAACTCCTAGTGAGTATTTTGAAACTCAGGGGCCGAAAACGACTAAGCTGACAAAAGACATGTCTGGACTAGTCGACAGTCATTTGAGAAAACAGTTATGTTGTCGTTTGCTAACAACGATGCCTACCTGAAAAACTGATTTATCGGTTAAAAACACGATTCTTCAGCGGCCGAGCCGTTCACGAACTGTCATGTTGGCCGCAGCCGCAGCACTAATGTTCTGGGCATGTCCCGCCCACTTTGGAGTGATACGCACGCTGATTGGCCGGCAGTGAGGCGCTTGGAGCGGCGCCTGGGTGATGCTGCATTTATTGTCACCATGGAAATGTCGGACACGAAGATTTTCTTATTTAACCGTCCTGATAAAGCTAATGTTTGTAAATTATTGCCAGTTTTGTGATTATGAGGGCAAACTATTGAACATGTCATGGTGGTTTGATTTACAGAATGATTTCGCAAAAAAAAAACAAACAAACAAAAAACAAACAAACACAGATTTCATGCAACAAAAAGCCCAGTTTTTCGGCAGATTAATCTTATCTAATAAATTTTTATTAATATCATATCCATAAATTAATTTGGCTTAAAAAATACCCTCCTTTCACATTTTTTAAAGATTCTGATTTTAAAACATATTTTGCTACTATTGCAAATTTAAAACTCAGAATCACAAATTGGCAAAAACTATTAAATTGTTTAGACATTTCAGACCCTGAATATTTTTATTTTTATTTTTTATTGTCTTTCTTTCTTTCCCTGCGTTTTGTTATTTGCTGTTCTTTGTAATTGATTTTTATATTATTTTTATCCTGGAGTATACTTACTGAATCTTTTCTGACGGAAAAGGTTTGTCACATGTATGCTGTCATTTCAAGGTGAAGTAGTCGCCTGACTTCTCCCAAACTGTAATTCATATTACCTGTGCTTCATATAAAAGGTGCTTTTGTTTTCCTTCTTCTTCGTCGTTTTCTTCTGCTCCGTCTTTAATGTCCATTGGCGGTTGGAGAACCGTCTCACAGCTGCTTTAGCGCCACCAAGTGAAGTGGAGTGTGAAGCACAAGATTGGGCCGGGGCAGGGGGGAAATTTTTTTTTTTAATATGTCTTATTCCTTTTTCTCTTTCTTACAATTTAATTCTTCTCTTCAGAGTTTGTGTCCGTCGGGGACCAGTAAAATATTTCTGACTCTGATTCTAGTTTCTGATTGAGCCTTTTCTTCTTCTCAATCTTCACATTTATTGGTGGTCAGCATTGGTAGTTTTGAAGCTCTTTTTTTTTTAATCACATCATCCAACAGGCTCTTTCTTGACAATAGCTGATGAATAATTTTGTCTTGTATAGCATTAAGTAGGCTAATCATCCTCAGTTGTGGCACGTCCAATTTCGTTGTATAGGTGACTGTACAATGACAATAAAGGCTATCTTATTTTATCTTATTATGTTTTTCATGTTACACTGTACATGTCTTACATATTTCATTCTTTGTGTGCACGTGTGTGTGTGTGTTTGTGTGTGTGTGTGTTATATTGTATGACTGTCATTACTTTGATATAATAACTCTTGTAAGCTTTATTTTTTTTCATTTCCACTGTGGTACTGACACACTGAAATTGTGAATGCATAACTTTAGTTTATCAAGCCTCTGTTTTCTGTATTGATTTGCTGACACTTCCCCTCCTATTATACTTGGGGCCAATTTAACCCCATTCAATGTTTAACATCACTAAATACATGATTAAACATCGTTATTTTTGCTTCCTATTTCATGACTTTTCATTATTCAGTAGAGGCAAGTAGCTAAACATGAGATCAACATGATGAAATATTTTCAAGGTCTTGGACTCATTTTGCATGCAGCAGTGTTTATTTGCTGTATAAAACATACAAGACACGAACATTTTATGCAGATTTGATTTAGCTGTTTTGGATGACACTGAGTAACTGTAACATGGCATCAGTAAAAAACTTCATTCTGCTTTAGGGCCCTCACCTAACATAACCACACATGTATTAGTGTGAGAACCAGTGATAATTAATGTGACATTTGGAAGGGAAAACCATGATTCCCACATTAACTTTGAGGTATAAGAGGGGTGGATGGATGGATTATATTTTATTTAAAGGGCTATTTGGGGAGTCAACAGCTGACACATCAAACAATTTTTATTATGATAAATTTCTGGAGACTTAAATTACTCAAGTCAAATTGACACCAAAAGATAAAAATGTTAATACATCTGAAGGTAACATGATAGTTAAGTGCTGAAAAAAAAAAAAAACGAGGCAGCATTACAGTAAAATTCAACAAATATGCTGGTTTGTGTGCCCAAGATTTGACAGTCAGCACATGGGTTCCTCTTCCGAAGCAAGCTGATTGGCTGGTGTGTCTCCGTCTGCCGTTGTGATTGGTTGGCCTTGCTGTCCGTCACGGTGACGCAGCGGGGATAAGGTTGTTGTGGTCGAGGCGGTCCAGCTCAGCCAGCTTTAAGGAGCGGCGACCAGACGGCTGAGTCCGGGGTGACAGGGCGATTATTTTACATGGTTATACCGCTGAACGGGCGCGAATACACGCACAGACTGATAGAAACCTGTCTCTCCTAGTTAGTCCGTCATGGAGTCCTATGACATTTTAGCTAACCAGCCGGTTGTGATTGATAATGTAAGTATGATGATGTCATTCATCCACACCCTAACCGAGGCCGCTGGCTAGCAGCACCGGCTAACTGTTAGCTTAGTTATTGTACTATGGCTAACATCACTGGAGGAAATTTCCGCCAGCCTCGTTGACAATGAGCGAAATGTAAGACGCTGTGTTGTCAAATTAGCGCATTAGCAACACCGTATGGCCGCCAATACCCTGCGTTTCCTTGTTTGTGCAGTTTCAACCTAGCTAAAACTATCCATTGACCGGCTAAGCTAGCAGGGAGGTTACTGGTGTTGTTGCTACCACTGAAAGCTTTCGTGTGCACATTTTGTTAGCTAGCTAGCGCTGGGCTGGTTGCAAGGATGCAGGGGTTAACTTGGGCTATTGTCTCTGCAGGATATTACCGATTTTTATTTTTTCACTGTAGCACACATTTTCGCATCTGCTTGTCTGCTTGTGCTTTGTGTCGCCTCACTGTAAAATGAATGGAATCAGCAAGTTAGTGATTTTGCAGATTTGGCCGTCTTTGCTAGCTGTCTGATCATACCGGCTAGCAACATTACAAGACAATGCTATTTTTTTTTTTTTTTTGGACAGAGAGGACATAGGTGGCAGTGATTCTCTTGGCATACAGGGTTGTGAATGCTAATACTGTTTTATGAAGTAGGGCTTGGTGACTGCTGGTGGCCTCAGGCTGTGTCTTATGACAACTCCGCTCTCCCTTTCCACTCTCACACACTCTTGCCTGCACAGCCTACTGTGTGAGGCATGGCAAATTTAGTTCAGTCATCACTCAGGGCCACTACTCACACTGTTTTATCCTTTTTGTCCTCAGGGATCGGGGGTTATCAAGGCTGGTTTTGCAGGTGACCAGATCCCCAAATACTGCTTCCCCAACTAGTAAGTTTTCATTGACCTCTTCCCTGTTTTCCTTCAATACAAACATAACAGGAATGACTTGTTGGTTAAGTTGTATCAATTATCAGATATGTCATATTTTACTTAAGTGTATATTTGTGTCGGTGTCATGTTTATTGTTTTAACGTCTGTATTTGCCTCTGTGATACAGTGTAGGCCGTCCCAAGCATGTGCGCGTGATGGCAGGAGCCCTGGAGGGAGACTTGTTCATCGGACCTAAGGCAGAGGTACCACACACTGCCCTCTTTCATATTCACTAGAGCACACAGATGAACACCCCCCTCCATTTAAAAAAAAAAAAAAAATACAGACCACAACTTAAAGTTTAATATCTGATAATTTCTTATGCACTAGACTTGTTCTGAGATCTGCTAGTGGCATCATCCGAAGACAGCCAAAAAAAACCTATTAAGTCATATTTTTGTAACGTTTTCAGCCCAATTCAGGAATTTGCACTAACGATCTGGTCTGCAGAGTAAGGCTGAGCCATAAATTGAATATTGATAATCTATTAAACGTAATTTTGTTGGAGATATAACGTGTCATCACCATGAACAGCACAATTATAATGCTGTATGTTTTTAAAAAAATCTCCTTTTATGAATGAGATTCTTGAACACAGAAAAAGGCATAAATAGCGGCAGCAGTCTCACCAGTGCGAGAGTCTGTTAGAGAGAGAAAGAGCGACACAGAGAAAAATGTGGAAATGCTTCTGCAAGACAGTGGGTCTGTTTAATAAAGGCAGAGGAAGATGACAGTTTACTTCCTAACACTTAATTCAGAACCCGTTCTGCTGTTCACAAATCTGAGTTTTTCTGTGAAAATCTGTTTTAACAGAACAATTACTGTGGGTCTTTGATAGTTCTGTGGTAAATTAGTAGGCTAGTGATTGCTTATGGAAGAGGGGTGATCTCCGTCAGGGGGCTGATCCACAACATGTAGTGACAGTGTAGTGTCTTCTCTGCTGTCATGTTTGGAGTCTGACAGAGGAATTGGTCCCTATGTCATCTCTAAGCAACTAAAGTGTTTCCATCTCCCATTTAGCGCATTAATGCTTTTCGAAAAAGGCAAAAAACACAGCAAATAGTTGAGAAAGTTTTTTTGAATTTTGACATTTCCGTCAACCTTTTCTAATGCGATACTTCAAAATGCGCATACAAATATGTTGATGGAAACATGGCTACTGTACATCCCTGTCTGTATTATCTGGTTTGTGACAGTTACCATGAATAAACTGAGAGATGCAGTTTGGAAGCCAGCTGCCAATGAAAAAAAAAAAAATTCCATTTTTTTTGTTTTGTTTTGTTTTGTTTTTTGTTTTTTGTTAACATCATTGTATATGGGATTATTTTAGCATGAATGTCCATTTAAAAAAATAATGGTAGTTACCAATCACACATTAGCTATTCATTGCAAAGAACAGCAACTAAATCAAGCCCAATATTCATTTTCCTCATAAATGTTTGTGTGACAGTGGGAGAAGTAAAGATCACTAAGAGAACTGAATATATTGTTTACATGTGAGAGACATAAAGAAGAGTGTTTGCTGCATAAAATTGTCACCTGCACTGTGGCTTTTGTATCTTTTCTCTCATACACACA
Source organism: Myripristis murdjan (assembly GCF_902150065.1). Taxonomy (NCBI): domain Eukaryota; kingdom Metazoa; phylum Chordata; class Actinopteri; order Holocentriformes; family Holocentridae; genus Myripristis; species Myripristis murdjan. The sequence goes on from NC_043991.1 coordinate 17,821,938, forward strand.
TATATCAAGATATATATTGTCAAAAGTCTCAAAAATATCAAAGCATTTTTTTGGTCATATAGTCTGGCCCTACTGCTGCACAGTGACTTAAAGGGATAGTTTGCACTTTTGGACATGAAGTTGTGTGAAATCCTCCCAGAAGTTTAGTGCATGAAAAGGGATTTTTTTTCTTAAGGTGTCCCCTGGGGAAAGTTCTGGCCTCCTGAAGTATTGAAAAAGCTACTTCAGCCTAGTTTGGTGGGATCACAAAAATAAAAAGTTTTGCTTCTCAAAACAGTGTGTAATCTAAATAGTAATACATTTCCAACACAAAACCAAATCCGGGAAAAAAGTCAGACTTCACGATCACTCTGCACCATATAGCACTAGTTAATCTGTTTTTATTTGTATCTGAGATTGCCACTGTAGTGTCTGAGGTTGATTAATCTGATTCACCCACTTTATATGGCCAGCTCAGTTTCACTATTGTCTTTGCATTTCCAGTCACTGTACTTCAAAGCAAAGACACTTGCTAGTGTAGATAATCTCAATCCAAATACACAGTGTACATATGGACAAAGCTGAGTACCTAGCTCATTGTCCTTTTAATATTATCTGAAGAAAATCTGCATGTTTTCATCCAGAACTAATTGATTCGAAAGGCTCAGTGATCCCTTGGTAGACATTTCACCTGAAGTGGAAGGACAAAAGCAGCAAGACAGTGACGTACTTGTTGCCTAGAAACATACCATGGATAGTCTGATGGCTCTGTGTAGAACAAACTTTATTGGCACTGTCAGCCAGGACAGGTGCAGTCCAACAAGATGATTTATACTAAAGGTTTCTTAATAAGAGTATGGAGAGGGTCATCATCCATGACAAATGGGCTAATGTGTTAAGTGTTACCACACTTTACCATACACATAGATATAATAATTTAATAGCTAACAAATATAATCGATTTCAGCTTTAACTTAAATGTACCACTCTGTTTAAACTCTTTTTTTTACCATGTCACCTATTGCCTTCAAATTTTTGTATGAGGGAAGTGTGCATTTTCAAACATGTGGTTCATTGTTTCCCATATATATAAAATACAAAAAGCAGTATCTCAAAGAATAAGAGCTCAAAATTGAGTTGGATTACTCTTCTAAAGTTATCAAGTGGAAGTTAGCAATTATTCACTCAGATGCTGTTATTCGTATTACAAAATTATTTCTGCAAATGCAACCTCCTGAAAGAAAGTAGTTCTGTAATGCATAAAGAAACCATTTGGGAGAGTAACTGCCTTCTTTTACTTTGTTTTTAGGCTAAATTAGTACTAAAGGGATTTGGGTTGAAATAGGCCTCAGTCAGAGTTGTTTAAGTGTGTCTAGATTACAGGTTACAGCCAAGTTGGAAACAAGCTAGGTTGGTTTATTGAAACTGATAAATGTTGTTGATTCTCAGAAGGATAAATAAAATGCATAAGATCATTAAAATGTGTGAAAATATGTTGGGCAGGCTGCTCAAGTATAGTTTATATGTGGAAAACATTGCAGTTAACAATTTTTAAAGCTGGTTAGGCATGGCATATGAGTTTCATATCATTTAGGTTCATTGAGGTAAGTAAACATTTCAAGAGGTAGTTTTGCTTCTTACCTGTCCCTTGGTATTTGCTACTTAATACGACTACAATACTTCCTCCATGTTTGACTGGCCAGCTCCCTTCCTGTCTTGTGAACGCAAACTTCACCGGGACTGTTTTTCTCCAAAATGAATTCAGCATGTTGTCTAACAAACAACACAAGTTTGAGCGGCAACACTAAGCTGAAAAAAATGATGTGAAGAATACTCAACAACACATATTTGTTTGGGATTCATTATCAGTATAGCCTATTCATTATCTTGCTTGCTAACTGGTGGAACTACTTTGTTCCTATATCACTACACAGCGGTTTCACCTACCAGGCGTGTAAACAAACAAACATACAGTGAAGAGGGGAGCTGCTGCTTGGTGATCATGAAACAAAGTAGTTCCACGTCATATTTCTTTTAGCTTTAGCTTTCATTTACTCGAGTATTGCTCGGCTTAGAGTGACTCACCAGTGACATTTTAAAAGTGATTCAGTGCTGTAGTCTTTATTCAGTTTAAAACGCAGCCTAGAGAGCAGTGGACATCAGCTGTGAACAGTATATAACACTGACTAGTCACCTGTGTTCCTAGTTAAATTATCAGTCTAGTCAGTAAAGTCAGAAACTGCAACATACGTGTCATTGATCTAAATACCAACATAGCATTCATGAGATAAATAACATTCACAGCATGTTTTTTTTCAGTTTGGCCAGTCTCTTTATGGGCTGAGCAGAGCTGACTGTCATGCAAGTTCCTAAGATAAGACACAAGTTAGGCAGATTCAAACTGCACAAATACTTGAAGGACATTTCCAACCATTCACTTACCTAGACCCTGTTTCCTTATGAAAATCTGTCATCATAGTTAATTTTGACTAAAACAAACTCCTAAAGCACAGAAAGTAAGTCCTTTACAACAAATTTATTATGTTGTTACATCATAAAACATTTTATTATTAATAGATGCAAATGCAAGCTCTCTCAATTCACGTGTTCCTTGTACAGTTTTGATTCCACCTCAGTCACTGATTTAGCACTTTGTTCCTCATTGTTTACCTGCTGCGACTGCCTGCCTCACTGTTTTGTCTGCACCCCGCTGCATCACCGCTCATCTGGCTAGAACAAAATTCTTTACATGCTTTTGTTGCGTCAAGAACTGCAAAAATGTTGTCGTGTCATGTAAAAGCTTAAAATTGTCCTATATGCACTGCTAGACAAAAACACTTATAGGAGGGAATAGGGAAAATGCACTTAATTACTGACAAAACCACCCATCTAATTAGAATCAGCCTAAGTCATACAGTCTACCCTTTGTAGTTGTTTAAGTTCAACAAACTTTGGGCACTCTAATTAAGTAAGTAAAAACTGTATTTATCTGAAAGTTCACTCCCACAGTGCTGGAGTGAATGATCTGCACAAGTTGGTTGTCAAGCTTTAATCCAGTTCATCCCAAATCAACTCAGTGTGTTAAAGGACAGTGATGACTTTTAACTTTCCTTCATCTTTCTTTCATTCTTTAAATAGTTTTGACAGAGCTTGGACTCATGCTTTGGGTCATTATCCTGCTGCATCCCAAAGAGCTGCCCAGCAAGTCTTAAACCAGAGGGTCTTTGAGGCTGCTGAAGAATAACATGTAGCTCCTTTCGTTCAGGAGTCCACTCACACGCCCAAACCACAACACTACCTCATCTGTGCTTAACTGTTGCTGTTAGTGTGAATTAATTTTGTCTAAGCTCAGTGACGTACTTAGACTCTTTCTGATAAACCAAAAATCCCAAACTATAGTCAATTATAAGACAAATATGTTGTCTATTACAGGTGCCTGTTAAAAGTAACTAAATAATTCCCAATATGCTCAAAAGTCACAAACATTTCTTACCTCACTTGCACCCTTTCCTAACTTATATTTTCTAATGTAAGAACATTTACAACAAGTGCACTGTTTGACATTTAAGTATAGTATATAGCACAATTGTCAATATATTGTTTTATGTTGGCTTCTGACCTGTTGCTTCAGTGTGTTGACTTCTGATAAAAGCCCCTCCTATGGAGGAAATCCATCTCTTGTTGTGGAGACTCACAGACTTCTAAACATCAGGCGTGAGCTGACTGGTCAGACAAAACATTTGTCTGCAATTTTTTTCCTTCCTGACTTCAGTGTCATCTGATTATTTTGGACTTACATTTCTGAGATCTGAGAAGTGACACTTGTTTGTGGACAGAAGAGGCAGTGAGAGCGCCCTGTATCCCCCTGAGGAAGAATTTGTCAGAATAGGGATAAGTTGTGTTTGCTATAGGCTATGAGCAACAGACTTGCACTATAAAACCTTTCACAGATTTGCACTGTAATCACAATGCAGTGTCAGTGTGTCACCTAGATTATCTTTCAGGCCTGGTGCTATGCACCAAAAACCCCTAAACTGACGCAGCACACAGGATGGCATATTGGTCCAGTTTTTTTCAGTCGGAGGGCACAGGAGGCACTGCACTTTTTATTTGCATAAGCTTTTGTTTACATTGTATATTCAAGGATTCAAGGTGATCACAAGGACAGGATGTTAAATACGTTGCACTTTTAATGCATAAAAATAGGTTGTAATGTTATTTAAAAAAAAAAAAAAATCATTCCTCTGACCTTGAACTTTCTGTGTTCATTCATTACTGCACTTAATCTTTCTGGGTTAGGAGAAAAAAATTACTAAAATGAAGTAAGAAGTGCTGTCATTACAATAATTTTAAATAAGCCACATTCCATCATTCATAGCATGATAACTTAGTAGACAAAGTGGAGACATGCATGATTAATCAATTATTTGGTCAACCGTTCATGATGGCCATTGTTGACTTTTAATTTGTGGTTGCATTTTTTAGAACTAATGTTGCCCGATTTGTTTTGATGGGTCATTTTTATAAGGAGAAAGTAGATCTACGTGTATCACAGGGGCTACTGTAGCCTACATCAAATAGCGCTGCCATTGTGAAGCATGTGACTGTTGATTTCTACACTGGTTGCTAAATAGTGTATCATCATAGTAGCACTATTATTGAACCTTATTCACAAGGGGAAAACACACAGTAGTACTGTTGTAATTCAAGTTTTAACTATGCATTTTAGCTTTAAGTGCTAACAAAGAACAAATTGATTTGTTAATGTTTTTCATTTAAAATCATATCATTGTGGAGTAATTTAGGAGGTTTACTTGCTTTTTTAAATGTCTGATTTGATCAATTTCTCTTCTCTCTGTCTGTTCTCTCTCTGTTGAATAGGAGCACAGGGGTTTATTGTCAGTTCGATATCCTATGGAGCATGGGATAGTGAAGGACTGGAATGATATGGAGAGGATCTGGCAGTATGTCTACTCTAAGGAGCAGTTGCAGACTTTCTCTGAGGAAGTGAGTGCTTCTCTTATTTTCTACACTAGACTAATAAGGTTGCATATTCTGCAGATCTAATGTTCAAATGTCAATAATCTTGCTCTGCGTATTTCCCGTCCTTTGTAGCATCCTGTACTGCTGACTGAGGCTCCTCTCAACCCCAGCACAAACAGGGAGAAGGCTGCAGAGGTGTTTTTTGAGACTTTTAATGTTCCTGCTCTCTTCATCTCCATGCAAGCTGTTCTTAGCTTGTAAGTACACCATGCTCTGTCTGTGACCTAGCTACTTTTATGGATACATGGCTGTTTATGTGTATGACACTTTCTAGTATTCACCCAATATCCATATTACAGCATCAGGCACTACCCCCTGTTAATGCCAACAATTCAGTCCTCCAAACATCATGTATAATTCAAGTATAAGTGTACAGTGTGCAGACATGGTCCAAATACCAGCAAACCTCCCTCCCTACCTACCCACCCAACCCCCCCGGAAAAATGAATATGATGGTTGGTGTAAGATGCGCCAGTTCCAGCGTTTCCAGAAATGGGTGTTCTGCTAGGATTTGGGCACTACAGTGTATTCTCAGAATGATGCCAAAAACCAAAAAAACATTGTCATCTCAAACACTGATAAGAAAAGCCAGAGCAGAATGGCAATACTTGTTCAAGTTGACAGGAAGTAACACCTCAGGACATCAGTGATGTTTGACACACAGCGTGTCAAACTGAACTGGATGGGCAGCAGCAGGAGAAGACTAAGCTGAGATAAACTCTTATCGCCGAGAACAAAATGAAGTTGCAGCAGATACACAATTATCACAACTGCGTAACTGAAAAGTGGAAAAATATTGGCCTGACAAGTCTTGGTGTCTGTGCCAGAATTTGGTGTAAACAACATGAATCCACGGATCCATCTTGCCTGGTGTCAACAATACAAGCTGGGGTGGTTGATGTTTTAGGGAGTGTTTTCCTGGCATGTTGTTGTGCTTTAGTACTAATGGAGCAACATTGTTGTTGACCAGTTAGAACTTTTTCATGGATCATTTTCAAAATGTCTTAATGCAGTGGGGCTGTGTCACCTGATGCCTTTTATATCATATTGATAATGCAGTGAGCTCTGGGAAATCTCACTGGCAAACTCTGCAGATTTGTGGATTTTCTGAAAGAGCCCCCCAAAAGCCATATGAGAGCTCTTTTGGTCTAGAAGAATTAAGGCAAAGGATAGCCCTAACACCTCTTGGACTTCTCATGAGTCTGTGTTAGAGTCCACAAGTCTGTGGAAATCTGGACTTTTGGCTTCAGCAAGTGAAATGTATTAAGTCCCCAGATCTCAACCCAGTAGAGCTACTTTGGGATGAGGTCGAACAGGGTGGTAGCGTTATCAGTGTGCTGCTTAGAAATCTGAAAAAGCAAACATGTGTGACAAGGTTGAGTCAGCTTAGTCTGAGATTCCCGTTGAATATTTCCAGAACCTTGTTGGATCCTTTAAGACGTCATGTTCATGTTCTCAAGACAAGCAGATACATGAATAAAGAGGATACTTAGAGTGTAGGCTGTTGTGTACAGGTATGTGAAGGTGATTCTACTCTGTCTTCCTGCAGGTATGCCACAGGCCGTACCACTGGCGTTGTGATGGATGCCGGTGATGGTGTAACCCATGTTGTTCCCATATATGAGGGCTTTGCCATCCCCCACTCCATTATGCGTGTGGACATCGCCGGAAGAGATGTCTCCCGATACCTCCGTCTACTGCTACGCAAGGAGGGCTACAACTTCAACACTTCTGCAGAGTTTGAGGTTGTACGCACCATCAAAGAGGTATGAAATAGGTGGATGTGCATTGTGAGGATACATTTTAGAAATGGATAACTTTTCTATACATGTCTAATGTCTAATCATTTGGGTTTATCTATGTCCCACTCTGCAGAGGGCCTGCTACCTATCTCTCAATCCACAAAAGGATGAAACTTTAGAACCAGAGAAGGCTCAATATGTACTCCCTGATGGTAGCACATTAAATGTGAGTATAACTGTGTACAGTGTCTGAAATAGGTCTCAAACATGGGCACCATCAAAAAAATTACACTTGACAAGATAATTCCTTTTTAACTCACCGAGACACAGCCTTAATTTACTCTCTGAAAACATCCACTCCATTTTGGCTCCATATCGTGAAACCTTATTCCTCCTCTGTGCCAGATTGGTCCAGCTAGGTTTCGCGCTCCTGAGATACTGTTCAGGCCCGACCTGATAGGAGATGAAAGTTCAGGCATCCACGAGGTCCTGGCCTATGCTATCCAGAAGTCTGACATGGACCTGCGACGCACACTATTTTCCACCATAGTGCTGTGCGGTGGATCTACGCTGATCAAAGGTTGGTGTGATAAAAGCATTTGTGTGACTGACATTGACAGTTTCACTCTCACAAACAGACTCTCATTAACTGTTTTGTTTGTCTCAGGCTTTGGGGAAAGACTACTAACTGAAGTCAAGAAGCTTGCACCCAAAGACGTGAAGATCAAGGTAGGCCTAGATTGTGGTGGTGTTTATGTTGATTTGGCGGGGCTGACAGTTTCTCCCTGCTGTTAGGTCGATATCTCATGGCTCTCAGCTTGTTGTGAATGCTCTTTCTAACATCGGCATGCTCTCTGTGTGTGTGTGACTTGTGATTGTTTCCTGTCCAGATCTCTGCTCCTCAGGAGAGGCTTTATTCCACATGGATTGGGTAAGTATGCCTTCCTCTCTGCCATTTTTTGATATTGTGACATGCCACACTTGACAGAAAAACTCAGGGGAATCCCTATGTCCTCTCTACCTCTGCCTTTTTCGACTGTAGTGGCTCTATCCTGGCGTCACTGGATACCTTTAAAAAGATGTGGGTGTCTAAGAGGGAATATGAGGAAGACAGAGCACGTGCCATCCACAGGAAGACCTTCTAATAGGGGCAGGTGCCCTGCAATTGCCCCCAGAACTGCCCTCAAATCTCCCCTACCATGCTGTTGGAGACTCCCATATTACCTAGCTACCTGCACCAATCATCTCCGGGTACCTATAAATTATCCCCTATAAAACCACCTGCTTCTTCTTCTTCTGTTGGCCTACTCCTTTTATCCTACCACTCTGAAACACACACACTGGGGTGTGTCACTTTTTGTATGTTACCTCCTTTTTCATTAGGCTGTCTGTATCCTCCTCCTCCTCCCCCTTTTACCTGGTTTTGGCCGAGGGTGACGCCCATCCGCCACCCTTCAATCTCCCAAACATTCACATGCAGAGGGCTGCCAGGGCATCGCAGAGGGCAACTGTTAGCACTGTGGACTCTGCTACTTCTCTTACTACAGACCATGCTATAATATAATCTAGTCCACTTTGAAGTATTGATATTGCTCTCTCACCTACAAAGCCCTGTATGGTGTCAAATATCATCAAATGTCAATAAAAGTGAATGTTTTTTGCTACTGTAAAAAATTCCATTCCAAACCGAAGAGATAGATTTTTTTCTTCTTTAAAACTGTCATCACAGTTTTAAGGTAATTGCGTGATGTCCATTTTGTAGTCATTCTTTTGTTTTTATAATTTCTCAGTTGATGGATTAGCTTGTATGGAACAATGGTTTTAAGTGCTATAGGAATACATAGTGCTAGTTTTGGTGGGTTACCTAAAAGGTAAAGATAACCACTGTATTATGTGTGGCCTAAACTGCACAACTACCACCTTGGCGCAAAGTAACGCAGAGAATTAAATCATTAAATTGATTGAATTGATATCACCCCCTATTATCTTGTTTATCACTACCAATGAATTGTTTCAACATGATCTCGACCTCCCATTTTTATGTTGATGTGACAAATGTACAGCATGTCCATATTGTTAGCTGGGGCTTTCTCAGTTGACGGGATTAAAATGAAGTATTGGAAATGCCTTGAAACTGGCACAGGATCTCCCCTTGAAATCCATCACAAGGGTTCTACGTTTACAATTATTGAGATGCACACATGGCTGTTGAGCGCAGCCTAAAGTGGATATGATGAATTGGTTGTTCTGTTGACCCCAGGTATCTGTTATAAGCGGTTTGCTTTGCTCAGTTGCATGTTAGCTGTGTAGAGTTAAAAATACCCACAGTCAGCCACAGACGTTTGTTTATCATTATGATTATAATTATTATTATTCCCTGGACTGGTGTTTGTGCTCTGGTTAGCAGCAGTGACCAGGTATAGAGGCCAGGCTCTGGAGTCTGGATGGTAAAACAGAAAACCAAACTGGCTGATCAATTGTCTGTTTTGTACCATTCTCCCCTGTCTATGTACTAGTAAAAGTATGGGTCTTATGATTTCCCTGCATCTCAATGGCAGTGAAGGGGTTGTGTCCAAACCTGTGTCCGCCTTACTCTTGTGCATCTGCACTTGAGCGTCCACATCTTGCTTTTGGGTGTTTTTAAAGAGAAAAAAAAAGGTTGTAAACTTCATCAGCCTTGTGTACAGTGGAATGCTTTTCAAAAACAACCACCACAAAAAGATAGGATAACAGACTAAAATGTACAATACTGTTTATTCAAGTGTTTGCTTTTACTTTTCGTAAAATTCAATATAATAAATAAGTTAATGGCTGCTGCTTGAGTGTCTCGTCCTTGGTGTCATCTCTCTGCTGAACTTGTGTGATGCTTAGACTCAGCTTTGTTTTGTAGAATGATGTTTCCATCTTTCCCAGCTCCTCTGCTGTGTGATATCTGTGAGGGCATTTTATATGTATTTGCCTAAAAGAGGAATTTGTTTTGCACATTGAGTTGGCAATCTACAAAAAACAATGTAATAATAGAGTGATTAAACATACAAAATACTTGTATTAAGCAGTGAAGATCCTTTGGCGATGGGACTTAATTAAGAAGGAAACCATATTGGCTGCTTTCTGTGAGTGTAATTACAGAGTGGGATCAGTGGCAGGGGATTTGTGTTTGGCATGTAAATGCAGCAGCCATGCATAATGGTCACCACTAGATGTCAGTCTAACAGCATCAATATGATGCAAGAACATGAATTTGGACTTGACATGTTTTACTATCTAAAATTAAAGAGAGTGTCCTTTTGACTTTTTTTTTTTTTTTAAACATAATACTAAGGTTTGTGTCACTTTTATTGTGTGCAGATAAAATGTTTGAAACCTGAGCAACATGAATTGATTTCTCTCTAAGCATTCCATAGTTATAATTAAATTAGAAGAAAATCGCTATAAAATTACCCCAAAATTAGCCGAAAGTTGAAAATAGCAGAACTACCAGTGAAATCACCACAAAAGTACTAAGCAATAAAATACAAGAACATGGCCATAAAATGAGCAAAAAATTACCAAACTGTATTTGTAATTACTGAAATTAAGTTGAGAAAATGATCAAAGCCTCCCACATTTGTTTGTAAATTCGCTTTAGTACTCCCCACCAACACACACACACACACACACCATCCCGTGTCCCTCATATTCCTGTTATTATATCCTTCCAGTTTTCTCCCTCATTTTTTTTTTTTTTTTTTTTTTTGCCTTATTTTCATCACTGTAAGACCCATATTGTTAGCTAAATGATTGCAGTCAAGACAGCCCACAGAGCTAATCCAGGCTTACTGTGACTGTAAGTGGGCTTGCAAACCAAATTTTCCAATAAGCCTCTGAGTGATCTCTGACTCATTCCACGCAGGACTCAGATGAACATGAATCACATCGTACACCTACACACACAAACCTGTGTATGTGTGTGTGTGTGTGTGTAGGTTTATTCAGAATTTTTCCATTCACAATATTCACAACATTATTCTTAAAATTAATTGCAGAGTACCTACAGCATTTTATCAACTCTCGATCTTGTAGGTTGTGTTGTAGGTGTATTTACAACTTTGATACTTATGGGGGCGCTGTTGTGTTTTAAAAAAATTAGTTTTTGATTGGTAAAACTCATTTCCAAACAAATTTCCTCACTGATTACTATAAATATGTAAATCTTTGATAGATTGCACCCTTGTCAAGTCTCAGAGTGCAGTGTGGATCTGGACCAGGACAATTCACAGCTGATGGCAGGGCCGTACCAGCACATTTGGGGGCCCGTGCATTTTACCATGAATAGATCGATGAGGGGCCAAAATATCAGCAACCTGTCTGACACAAGACCACTTTGGCGCACTCTGTTTTGAACTGTTTTATTGCGTCTTCGATACAATATGCACAAAAGATCACACCATTTTTTAACCCTTTGAGACGCAGGAGCCCATAAGCAGCAAAGCTTTTATTTTATTTCAACCTCTGAGCAAAATGTATTTTTATTCTTCATTTTTTTTTGAGAATTTATGGAGATTTTGTAGTATTTAAACAAAGTTTTGCTAATTTTCAGCTTTTTTTTTACTGTTTTCTTTCCAATTTTCAGGCCTTTTTTTTTTCACTTTTCTTTGGAAATTCTGATCATGTTCTTGTCATTGTTTTCCTTTTTGTGCTAATTCTCATAAATAATTTTCATTTTATATATATATATATATATGTATATATATATATATATATATATATATATATATATATATATATATTTTTTTTTTTATTATTTTGCTATAATTTTGCTATGCTATAATAATGATTTTCTTGAATTTTTATTTTATTTATTATTTGCAAAGTTTTGGGTCATGTCTTAATAATTTGCTGATCACCTTTTTCCATATTTTTGGACAAAATCAAGTGAGGTTTCAAAGGGTTTATTTAACTTTAAAAAAAAAAAAAAAAGAAAAAGAAAAAAATAGGTTAGAGAGTGGGAGTCCTATATTGAACAAGGCCAGGCCCTTGAGGTGCTGTGCCTGATCTGCTGAGTGGGCCTGATGCCTCTGGTTCATAGCCAAAAAAAAAAAAAAAAAAAGATCACCCTTAGCCTTGCACTTAGAGATAAAACAAACCAGGACCAGAGACAAGCTGACATTTCAGCTGTAAGCTTGCTTCAGAGCCATCACATGTGTGTTTTCTCCTCTCGCGCCTCATCCTCTTCATTTTCAGGCTTGGCAGAGGCTGCTGGGCTCATCACATTAGAGCAGTGGCAAAACAACAACAAGCAGCCTCTCACAGTGGTGATTAGAGCATCATAGGACAGGACAACAAATGGCCAACAGGTTAATGAACCAGGAAGATTTGAGATTGCGCAAGACGTCTTCATTAAGAGACAGCTTATATACAGCTGCATGCACTGATATCATCATGCCTAAATACTGAAGAATTGCATTCTAGGAAATGAGGTGTAATAACATATACCCACTAACTCTATAGCACAGTGTAGCACTAGACAATTTACCTTGCCTCACAGGGATATTATGCCAAGTTGATTTATTCAAAAACTTCATTATTTCAGGAAAAATCTTTTCTTGAATGTTTACACACAGATGCATGTTTCTCCTTGGGAATAAATAGCACCGATTTTAGAGCAACACCATTTTCCACTAATATTTCTAAGTGCTGCAGAATTATGGAGACGGCATAACCACCTGAATGTGGTACTTGCACAGTTTGTCACGGCTGAGAAAGGACACAAAATAACACAAAATCAGCCATCAATCCTATTGGGCTGGTGCTAAAAGCAACACTGAAATATGGTTTGTTTTTGGAAAAAAGAGGTACGGCGTGTTCCAGGTGATGGCTGTGCGATGAAGACAGGAAAAGTAGCACAAAGCTGTGAGCTAGAAGTAGGAAAGTTATGTTCCTTATAAAATATTAAGTGGGATTTTTTTTTTCTTTAAGTAAAATAACCTGCTGAATTATGGAACGGTTATCAGATGTCAGCCTCACAGAGAAATGATGGCTGGAGGAAGCAAAATATGGGGGAAGAGGGATGAAGTAAAGATCTAAGGAAAAGAAGCAAGCAGGTGAAGAGACAGTGGTGAAGAAAAAATGAATTAAATCCCTCCGATATGTCATTCTCTGCTCCCTACCCTTAAATTTTTTAAGAAACAAAGGCATCTAGAAGTCCATGTTCATCACGATCATATAGCTGTGGAGAGGCACAATGACATACATCAGAGACGAGAGATCAGCTATGCTCTCTAATCTGCTTTGAGTGTACGCCTTGAAATCCAGCGGAAATATGAAAAACACAGGGTGGGAAGGCATCAACATCCTTAAGAGAGAAATAAAATCATCCCACCGGTGTAAAACAAGTGTTTCCTCTATTTAGGTGCAGTGGGGATAAAAAAAAAAAAAAAATACAAAAAGAGGTGGATGGTGGACAGGAGCAGGTGTGTACGTGGCGTGTTTTCAGTGATTCGGTAAAGAAAGCTACACAACAAGAGGGTAGCATTTAAACTCTTGTATTCAAACACATTACAGAGCATTAGGTTCAACATATTCTCACAGGCTACATTTGTCTTCGGCAGGTTAAGCTACATTGTACAACATAAAACTCAACTGGTAAACACAGATTAATCATGTCATAACGTAAGGCAAGGCATACTATTTTTCTGCAGCTCGGTATAGCTGGCCATCAATAACATATGAAAAAGAAAAATCCCTGCAAACTAAACATTAACATGACAAAAGAATCTGACATTCAGCATGATTTATGTCAACTTCAGTGGACATCACAGACATCAAGACAGCACCATATTAACCCTTTGAAACCCTGGAGCATATGTGGGCGCTCTTATTTTGAAAGGCGTTTAGCTTTTTGAACAAAATTCACAAATTCACTTTACTGCTTTGCATTTTTATTTTTGGGGGATTTTTTTGGCACAATTTTCTAGATTGTGTGTGTTTATTTATTTCACAAAGTTTCTTGTAATTTTTTGTTTTTCTTTATCTTTTTTTCATCTAATTTCAGTTTTTTTGTTTTGTTTTTGTTTTGTTTTCTTATTATTAATTTTATAGCCTTTATTTTGCCAATTTGCTAATGGTCTACTGTGCAATACATTCGCTCAGGTTTCAAAGGGTCAATATGCGTCTATCACTTGTCACTGAGAAAAAATGAACTCTGAAAGTCATACAGCTGATTTACAAATCCACTCTGGCAAAGACCTTGTCAAAGCCTCAGCAAACAACACCGAGCTGTGTTAAGTAGCACAGACCACAGAGTTAACAGTGTTGGGTCATTAGATGAGGCGCTGTAAATCCTGAATGTGTGTGTGTGTGTGTGTGTGTGTGTGTGTGTGTGTGTGCGCGTGTGTGGATGTGTTGGTGTGCGAAGAGTGTGAGAACAAACAATCAAGAGGGCGATTACTCGCTCACTCAATCGTTCACACTCCCTCCCTCTCACACATGTGCGCACACACACCTTTGACACATAGAGCATAACAGAACGTCTGCGCACACTTGCACACACTAATGGACGCCTTAATGCAAGTGCAAACAGATTTCACATCACTGTTTAAGCTTATCATGAACGGTCCAATAATACTCGGCATGATGTCAAAACTATTCATTTTTAAGTTATCGCAGTGAGCTTACTGAGCCAGAGACATTTAAAAGCGTTTTGTGTGTTTTACTCCCACATGGGGTGGGGAGGCTTGGTAATCCAGCTTGTGTGCCAGGTATTCAGAGGACTGCTTTCACACAATTAGCGCACTGCATTACATGTCAGCCTGGTGAAACGCTTCTTCACGCTTCTGTGAGTGTGTCTGTGTGTCACTCCACGAGTTTCACAAATAGCAACTCTGGGTAACATCACAGGTAACCAAGGAAACGGGAATGGGGAAACTGCACTTCCCGTTTGCAATTCTGCCACGAGGGGAGACAGAAGAGGATGAAAACAGGGCACAGTCGATCCATACATTCTCTGTTCACAGGCAACATCACCTTTTTATGCAGCCTGCAAGTAAATCTCCAGTTTTGCCTGCAAATTTAACTATTAGGTAATGGAGTAATACATTTCCACAGTTCATCTGTTTGTTCTTTATTCTTTTTATAAATCAAACTAATGCTAATGTATGCAAAGTGAGTCACCCATGCGCAAGCCCAGCAAATCCCTCTTCAGTTCAGGCTTGGCGTGTTTGCCAGGCAAACTGAATCCCTCTGTGTGGTTGTGCACAACGTCAAACGTCGGATGCTGTGCAAACCACTCAGCGCAGTGCAACCCCTCCAGCAGCCCTGGAGGTAGGGACTTGAGCAGCTGGTGGCAAATCTTATCTCTGTGTACTTGTCATGTCAAACCTAAGGGATTTCAGCGGCATCTCCAATGCCCTATCATCTTACTCTCTGGTATCAGTGATGAAGCCGTATGCATGACCGAAACAAAGCAGTCTAGCAGAGTTTTACAGTATCCCTTGGAACAAGATCTGCCGGTACAGTAAGTCTCCCTAATTGAGGTTTGGAGGGATCAGGGTTGAGAGGATGGCCAGGGTTGATGCTGGAGAAGGACACGCATATTTGGACAAACTAGACCCCATGTGGGAAATCAGGCTCCAGTTCTGATCCAGTGTGCACAAAGTCCTTCCAACCCTTTGTGCCAGTGCAGAGGATGAATGCCTGGCAGCCAGATCTGTCAGTGTTTCTGATCTGTTCCGTGTCACGCGGCGACATCATTTGATAAACCCACTGTCATCTTTTATCACTCTAGCAACTTTGTGCTATCCCCTCTGATTCTCCTCTCATCTTGAAACTATTATACCATCAAAAGCGAAACCAAAGAGACATTATTATTCAGTAATTAATTAATGAATGGGACACCAGGGAGTTTTGCATCGCTAAACAAATAACGTCATCTGTTCAAATCTGTGAAACAGGCTTCACAATCAGTCATCTGCGGTGAGAACTGGATAAACAGCAAGTGTGCAAAACTCTTAAAGGGATGGTGAACTCAAATGTGCAATTTTTGTGAAAAAAGGTTTTATTGTCAATTCTGGGTACAGAAATTATGAAACTGTGAGTGTCTAAAGTCCATCTATGCAGAGAGAGGTCTGTCAGCTGTTTTTATTCTGACTCAAATGGGCAATTTTGCTGGGGATTGCAAAGTTACCTTCACATGTAAGAGTGTACGAAATCCAATCAGTGCACAATCTCAGTTTTTATTTCTCCCATCTCTGTTTGATTTACTCTTCAGGGGTACCTGTCAGTGTTGCCAAAGTGAAAACTTGCTAGAAGAGAAAAGTTGCTAGAAGTTTTCAGCCCCCTCCGGTGACTGTATTCTTCAAACGCAACTACTGACAAATCTAGTGACTTTCTCTGATCTTTGGGAAGATGTGTGTTCACACATTAACGCAACAGTGCATTCCACGCTATTCCACACCTGTTTTCTGTTAGGGGACCAGCATGAGTCTCCTTCCCCAGTCCCAGAGTATGGATCAGGCTGCATATTTTTGTTCAATCCCAACCCGAGACAGGAACTTAGTAACTGAGCCTGAGCCAAACCCGATGGGCATTCTTTTTTTTGTGTGTCCAAACCCAACCTGAGCCCGAGATTTTGCTTGTGCCCCATCACTAGATTGCATTTACTGCCTGAAATGGCCTGCAGGGTGCCTTCAGTGTCGTCACGTCAACTCCAGGATTACACAGGAAGTTGCAGAGAACCGACAGTAGCTCCACCATTTTTGCTTAAATAATGGCGATGTGACCAAACCCAACCTGAACTCGAACTTAATTTTAAAAATTTTGTCTGATGGGTCCCGACTGGTCCCAACGGGCCTGGTTCTGGTATCCACACTCTATCCCACAGCACCTATGTGGGTCAGTGTCATTAGGATGGCCACTTTCCAGAGAACAGCTGCTCATTCACACTGCCAGAGCCACAGAGGCACAAACGCATAGCACATACACAGTGTAATATTCGTTATAGCTGTTCACAAATTATGATTTTAAGTTAATAATATATTGTTAATCATACAGATTAGCCTGGTATACAAATTAGATGATGCCGCCAACTAGTGACTTCTAGTGACTTTTGGGACAGCCAGTAGCCTAGTGATTTTCCTTACACAGCCCTGCTGGAATGTATTACTGTAGAAAATGCAGTCCCTAAAACTCTGTGTTAATACAGTTATTGACTTTCAAGAGCACATCTCAGTGGATGATGAAGACAGTGCTCAGGAATACTAAACAAGAACATCTCTGTTTTTAACTGGGTTTACCATCCCTTTAACAACTAGGGCTATAGTTTAAATTGTATTCACCATGCCACAGAGGCATTAGTGAGTGTAACAGGGTTTCTCACAATGACAGGTAATTCAATCTATATGCAGTGACAGAACAGGAAGCCAGATTCCAGCCAGAGGCCAGGATTCAATCAACAGCACAGCCTGGGTCCTGTTCTCAAGTCAGTGAGCTGATTGTGGTTATCTCCCTCGTGCATGCGTTGCTGAGATGGCCGTCAGACAGGGTGCGACACACACACTCTCCGAACACATGCATTTGCATATATGCACAGCGACTTAAGCATGCTCGTATGCACACACTCACACATACACGTACACACATGCACAGAGCTAATTAGCTGATGGTAATTTTGCATGGAGGGGAAATTAACAGGCCACTAACACCAAAAGCAAAAAATTGATTAGTAATTCCAAACAACGCAAGCAAATGGCAAATCAACTTTGCATCATTAGCTGCCCTTGGAAACTGATTACACACCAAGATCATGTCACTGCTTCTCTGGGAAACACAAGTGTATGCTACCCAGTTACAAAACTAGCAAAACTTTATTTACTGACAGCAATAAAAATAACTTTGACCTTACAATCATTGTATATGTTATGTCAAGTTTCTTTTTTTTAATGACATGAGCTTTTCGCATCTTGGGCTCTGACAGTTTCTTCTGACATTACCACACCAGAGAGGCAGTATTGCACTGACCTGTTTCACACCCTCAAGCTCTGGGGTGATGCCTAAGGATTTTTTTTTTTTTTTTTTTTTTTTTAACATAATCTTAAGGGAATGGCATATTTTCTCAGAAGGACTCTGATGCTGGCACCTGGTCCTTGTATATAGTCTGGTCATGGACATTACCTTGCCCCTGGCTGTGTTCTCCCAGTCGTCAGTCTGCAAAAGCCTGCCAGCGACAGCCTTATGTCCAGCCTGCAATCCATCTGCTGCTGCAGCTCTCAGGAGGCCTCCATCATGGTCTTAGACAGACACTGGCGGACTCCAGAGGGGGGAGAGGAGAGGAGAGGAAGTGCCCCATTGTCTGCCCTTCACATGGGGAAAAAAAGATCAAATGCCATCTAGGGTGTCCCTTCATGCAATAAATAAATAATAATGATAAATTGTAAGAAAATGAGGTGCTCCTCTAGTGCCCCTCCAGTGGATAAAATGTGATGCAGTGCAGTAAAGGGAGTTCCTACATGGGTGAGAATGTGGAAAGTTTCTTAATGGATAAGCCTCCAGTGGAGAAAATGTGATGTGCTGCTGTAGGACAGGAGACCTTACAATGGGATAAATGTGAGGTTCCCAAGGTGTCTTTCTGATGAAGAAAACTCCTGAGGTGCCCTCTTAGATGCCCTTCTTACACCATGAGGTGTACTTGCAATGGGGAGAAAAAATACCACTGGAAAAAAAGAGATGCAGCGCTTGATAGTCTCTCATTCAAGGTGTCCTGTAGGGCAGGCTTTTCCAAAGTGAGGCTATGACAGCAGGCTAGGGCTGCCACCAAATTTTGATGTAATCTCTGCTGTAATCTGCACTGTCCCAGTTTTATTTTTCAAAGTAGCCTTTAGGTTAGTTGTTAAAACTCACATCCATTCCACCTGTACAGGTTTTTGGTGTTAGCCACTGCCTCTTTTCAATGTTCAGATATCAGAGGGCTCACACAGTCTGAGCTGTAACCCTGGCATCCTGCTACAATGTGGGATCTGGGAGGGAGGCAATACAGCAGACCTTCTTCAAGTTGTAAACTTTTACCAGTTCTGAATTACCAATGACAACACACTGCAAGTGCATTTATAGACAACTCTACCACATTTTTAGCCTAGATGCTTATCTAAGGAGCAAGCTTACTGAACAGGTACCTTGCCTAACTGATTCTGTGATAACCTCCATTTGGAAATCAAGTAAAATGCAAAAATCCTTCCCTAAGGCAATTATTTTAGAGTAATTTGCACAAAAGCCTATAGGACTTTAGGTTCGGTGTCAATTGCTTTTTCACTTCATTTTAGAGAGGCTTTAGTATTGAGCTCCCCTGTGGTTTAAGATGTCAAGGAGAGAGAGAAAACTTAAACAGATTCATAAGGAGCTGAGAAACACGGCCAGAGGCAGCTTGTCTTTGACAGGATGGCTCCAAAGCTGCAGCAGGAAGGCTGGAGATCAAGATAAAGGGATGTATGGCTGCAAGTCCTCTCACTGCAAGCTATGTACTGGCCTGTCTTGCAGAGCCTTAGTTTAGATTGTCACTGGGAGTTTGGTGCATATGCATATGTATCAGTAACTAAGTCAAGAACGCTCATTAAAAAGTGCCGGTAACATTTGAAGGCATTGCCTAGTTTTTATATTTGGGTTTTAAAATGGGAATAATAATAATAATAATAATAATAATAATAATAAAGCTGAACTATCATTTTAAATTGAAGAACAATCTATCTTGTTTGTGTGATGCTGAGGTGGATTAATTCCATTCAAGGCAAGAACGCCACTGGTAGCGCTGTGCTCTTTTGTAATACTGTTCTAACACAACATTATATACAGTACAATTATGTTCAGTTATTATGATACAAATACTGTTATTTGTTCCAGATTAAGACTATTTCATCATACATGATGCATCATAGCTTTCTGCGCACTGATGGGACCGCTTGTCATGCAGCAGGTGCTCTTTTCGCCCCCTAATCTTCAAACAGCCTGAGTCTGTCACTGCAGACAGATGTAGCGAGTGAGCTTGCCAATAACTTACATACTGACAGCCTTGTTTGAAAAGCCAATTTAGATACAGCTCCCACCCCCATGCCTTGTGTACTTCTGCTTGAGTTTGGCAGCATACTGGGAACCAGCAGTACTGGGAGGTGAACTGGTGGTCAATACCGTGATTAATGCTGACATGTAAAATGATTGTCTGACTGGGACCCAACACCATGTGATGGCTGCTAATTACAGCAGCGTTTCTGAGGGCATGCACTGCGGTAAAATAAATCACTCTCCATAGCAACACAAAATATATATCTGAAAGCTGTTATATTTCTGTGTCTTTCCCAGTATAGCCAATTTCACACATGAAGTCCACACTGTGCAGAGAGTCAGGCCCAGGCATTAGACAGAGTTGCGCTTTCACGCCTGGAGCACACAACAGGAGATTGTCTGTGTCAGACGTGTTCACACCAACAGGAACGACTTCGTCTGGTTTAGGCGAGGGGAGGCACCTGGGATTTTTGGGACACGGCGCTGTTTAAGAGTGAATTTATTGAATATTTTTGGAGTATCTGTTTTCAGCGTTGCACTTTTTAGGCGGGCCCTGCACACTCACAGCTGCACCCTAAATAGAGACCAGTGCTAATTGTCCTGCTCAGAGGATGGCTCATTTTGGTGTAAAAGAGGTTGTAGCTTGTCGTAGCTCATTGTATACCTTACTACAGTGGGACAGAGGTGTTGTTTATGTTTTAAGAATATTTCGCTTATGCGTCATTGGTCTGGGATGTTGGAATCTGTGAATATATTTCCAACTTTACCGAAATGTACGAGGGTAAAGTGTGCAAGAGGCAGGACACATACCCACTTGCTTGCTGTGCCTGCTGCAGACCTGTGCCTGCTCTCTTCACACATGGGCTCAGCCGCACATTTTGCACTCTTAGTGTAAGAGAGCTGGGAGGATAAAGTGCCGAGCAACTGATTTGTGAGATTTGTATTCACACATACAGCTCCTCTTGTTATTGGTATAACTTACGGTGTCCAGTGCATGTGTGAAAGGGGCTTTTTTTCTCTTCATTTCTGTCTTTGTCACTTAAAGCAGAGGTTCTCAATCCTTTCCAAGCTAGGACCCCCATGTAGAGGTACTTTTTTAATCTCCAGACCCACCAATTATTTTGTGTGGTGAAATAAAGCTGCCGAAAAAGACAAAAAGAAAAAAATAGTGAAGCTTTTAATGCACTTATGTTCATTGTCATGGTGACTCCTATATCTGCTCTACATTTACTGGTCTATTTGTTTGGCATTACATGTCCTTAAAATTTAGTAAATCCTGTGCCTTTACAATATGCCATCTTTTCCAGGAGAAGAACACAGAATCAGGTCCTTGACAGGCTACAAAACCATAATCAATATTTCATTCATCATGCCTTTTTGTTTCTGGATCCTTATCTTTTTTTTAAGTAGCATTTCAAGGCTACTACAATTTTCTAGTCATCATCACTTGTGCAGGCCATCGTGGCCAATGGTGCTTTAAGGGCTTAATGGATGAAGAAACTGTAACTGCACTGCATGATTTAAAAATTTCCATCCTTTATTACTGAGAAAACAATGCATTGATGTAGCCTTCCCATGACCCACCTGTCCCCATGCTGGGAACCGCCTGAGGGTCGGGACCCATAGTTTGAAAATGACTGACTTAGAGGATCTTGCTGTTCATCCTCAGCCACTACATCCCTTCCTGCTTCTGTCCAGTCAGCCCAAGTGAACAAAGCTTTTCTACTCTGGCAGCAAATTTACGGAAATTTAAGTAAAGTCACAACCACATTTGACTTACAGTATTTCTTTCTGCTGTAATGATAGCTCAGACAATTCTAACTGTGTGTGGTCTGTCTGTCACATCTAATGGCTATACACACCAGCCACTCGAAAGCAAATCACCTCTCAGCCACTTGTCAGCAGTATTTGGTGCTCTCTCAGTCTCTTTTAGCTACGTACTGCTGTGCCGGTCTCAGGTCTGGGTGAGGGAATGTACACAGATCCCATCCTGTTGAGGGAGGTGGCTTTAGTCATGGCCTCGCTGCCCACGGTGGAAAGAGGGAAGCTCTCGTAGCTTTCCGGAGGTCCGTTGCCACACTGGCAGCGCTGCAGCGTTGATTTTAGCTCCCTTTGGAAGTTACTGTTCAGGAAGCCATATACCACAGGGTTGATGCAGGTGGAAGCCATTGCTGTAAGGTGGCAGGCGGAGAAGACAGCATCATGTTGGCAGGCAGGTAGGGCCTGGTGGTGCCAGTCAAACAGTGTGTTGAAGACCGTGAGCGGCAGCCAGCAGAGAGCGAAAGCTGCCACTATAGCTGCCAGCATGGCGTTGATCCTCTGGGCTCCCCGAGTCATCCTGCTGCGCTCCAACATGTCCCTGCACGACACAGCAGGACTCCCATTGTCATACAGTCTACCATTAAATATCACACAAGCCCCACGGCAGCATCTCATAATTTACTGCAATAGATTTGGACCTTGTGCCTTCAGCTTGCATGATAATGTGTATTAACATTGGGCTCAAAATGTAGGCTTTGCATCATAATGTGGATGGCAATAACAATGTAGGATATATGAACTAAAGAAAAGCTTGTGATTTGAGTGAACTGTCCCCCTGACAAAATGACAAAAAGAACAGCGGTGAGACCTGCGTCGTCTCAGGCGTAGGAAGATCCTGAGGTAGCAGAGAAGCACCAGCAGCAGCGGCAGGCAGTACTGGAAGAGTAGCAGAGAGGTTGTATAGGCTAGACGATGCCTCTCGGAGGGCCACAGCTCCATGCAGATCAAATGGTCCCTGGAGCAAGACAAAGTGAGAGAGAAAGAGAATGTGTCGCTTGTGTCTGTCTGACTATAACCTGCCCTGGTGACTTGTGTGTCCCTGTGCTAGTCTTCACTTGTTTTGTGATCACTTTGTTGTACAGAAAAAAAAAAAAAGGTGAAGAAACACACACACACACACACACAGGCATAAAGATGCTCATAGGTGTACACGCACACACAAGTACGCACAAAGAGAGAACGAGAGAGAGAGAAATGTAAAAACTCATCCTTTTCCTCCCAACCTACCTACCACCATCCAAACAACCACAACCCCTTTGTTCTTTCTTCTTCTTCTTTACAACATTACAAAATAATTACTGTTACTTTTATCAAAACATGCACTTATCACTACACCAAAGAAAATACGAAAACAAAATTAATTAATTCTGTGATAAAACTTGCTTTTCAGTGTTTTTAACTATTTCGCTCTAACAATGGTTTGGAGATACTGAATGTGATGCAGTCATGCTAATAAAACTGAACTGAAATTGAACAGAATTGAACTGAGGTGAACTGAATTGAATTAAACTGAAAATTGAATAGATTGAGAGAGAGAGAGAGAGAGAGAGAGAGAGAGAGAGAGAGAGAGAAACAGAGACAGAGACAGAGAGAGAGAGAGAGAGAGCACGTAGTCTGGAGCAAAAGCTTTCACCCTGTATCCTCCGCCTCAGTGAGCGGACAATGTGGATGCTGATGTATTTGTGAGGCCAAAACAGCATGATGGTTTATCTGCGGATGGCCACCAGTCTGTGGTCATCCAGAGGGAGAATGAATGAAGCAACTACAGACGGAGAAAGACAACAGACAGACGAGGGCGAGAAGAAGTTAAAGGGGATACACATGCAGTGCAGGTGCACTCATAAAGACACACACACACACACACACACACACACACACACACACACACTAACTTGTGTCCTAGAGTTTATCCCTCACCTGAAGGGATTGGTAGGAAGGCTGATGTTCTGGAAAGGGACATTAGTAAGGATGTTGAAGGAGAGAAAGGGCAGGGAGATGAAGCAGGCAACAAGCCAAGTCAAGCCTACGGCCAGGTAGGAGTGGCCAGCAGCAGGGGACCAGCCGGTGGGATGGAGGATCAACTGGTGGCGCTCCAGAGCAATCAGCACCAAGGAGAAGATAGATACAGTCACTGACATGCACTGCACAAATGGAGTCACCTGACAGAGGCAGAAAAACAGAGAAACATAAGTGGTACCAACATCAACACTGCATCTAACATCTGTCTAAGTATCAAATATTCATGAGTGTGTGTGTGTGTGTGTGTGTGTTTCAATTCCACTGACCTTGCACAGAGCTTCTCCCAGCACCCAGTGGTCCATCAGCGTGTAGATAACAGTGACAGGCAGACACACCACACACATAAGGATGTCAGAGCATGAGAGGTTGGCAATCAGGATGTTGGTGACATTGTGCAGCTCCTGTTGCCGGGCGATGATGAACACCAGGCCTGCATTACCTAGCAACCCAATGGCTATAACAGTGCTGTATGCCACTATCAAAAACGTGGCCCCGCCCACAGATGGTGGGCACTGAGTACCCTCTGCCCAATCAGCGGCTTCCCAGCCACCGAGGAAACTGCTGTTATTGGACATTGCAGGGAGAGCAGGAGAGGGAAGGTGTGGTGAGGAAGAGTTGTGTCAGGGGTCGGGGTTCCAAAGCCAAACTTTACAGATTTGAGACGATCGGGTGAGGGAAACAAAAGAGAAACAGGAAACTGGGAGTAGGATTGCTGGTGATAGGTGTGTGTCTGTTAGGTTGTAGCTCTAAGGTATTGTGTGGAGAGGTGTTTTGTAAGGAGGATTCTTGGATGAGGATGTGGGGAAGATCTGGGCATGTGACCGAGGAGAGTTGAGGTTCAAATACAAATGTGCTCCTCTATTTCCTCCACAGTTGGCGTCCCATTGGATCAGCCTGGTATCAGCCCTTTCCTGTGAAAGACAGAAAAGATAACACTGAGAATATGAAAGACGGACAGGAAAAGAACTCTTATTGGAGGAGTGGAGAAATTGTTAAGCGGTGAAGAAGATGATGTACAATTAGTAACAACATGAGTATGAGATCTGCCTCCATCTGATTCCATACTTCTCTAGAATTATAAATGATAACAAGGATGTGGCCAGAATTCTTTTCTCTATAATTAGCAATCTGTTACATTCTCCAGTCATAATTACCAGTGGGCTTGCCACAACTGTTAAATGTGAAGAATTAAATTGCAGAGTTAAATTGCTGCATTATTCCAGGAAATTACACATATACGTCAGATCATAGCTATATCTGACACCACTAAAACTGATGATTCTCCTGCCTCCATATGTGAGCTTATGTTTTAGCTGTCTCTCTGATGCTGTCCTGGCAATTGTGAAACACAATCAGGTGTCTTCCCTAACTCTCATAAAATGGCTATGATCACGTCATTACTTAAGAAAAGGAGCCCAGATGCTTCCCTAATCAGTCTATAATGGCATATTTCCTATCTTCCATTTCTTTACAAGATCCTTGAAAAAGTTCTACATAGGTACCTGCATAATTATTTAATGACTAACCATACTTGACATTTACCAATCTGGGTTTCATGCTATCAAAGCACTGAAATGGCAGTGGTTAAAGTAACTGACTTGAGATTAAATACTGATGCTGGCATGACCTCTGTTCTTGTTCTGTCGGTGTATTTGACACAGTTGATCACAACATCCTGCTTCATAGACTTCAAACTTGACCTTGGCCTGTCTGGTGCTCTTTACATTAGTTCTGATCTTATCTTAAAGGCAGAGACTTCTTTGTGTCTTTTGGTAACTGCAGCTCTGAGAAAATTGATATAGTTTGTGGTGTCCCACAGGAATCAATTTTCGGGCCTCTCTTGTTTAATACAAATGTGCTTCCTCTTGGTGATGTTATATGTAGACATGATGTATGCTACAACAATCATTCACTTGATACACAACTCTATTTTTCATTGAGTCCTGCTGACTGGAATCAGGTGAGCTTCCTGACTGACTGCATTAAGGAAATTGTGGATGTCCAGTAACTTTCTTACGTTAAACAACTCCAAAATACTTGCTTTGGTCCCTAAAACACATAGATGGAATCTATCTTTGAATCAATGTCTTTGAAAAGTAATTAGTGTGTCAGGAATCTTGGGGTGATCATGGATGCTGACTTCACCTTCCAAGCAAACAACACTATTAGAACTTCCATTTATCACTTAAAATTCTAAGGTTAAACATTTTCTCTTGCAGTCTGATGCTGAGATATTGATGCACACCTTTATCCCAAGCAGGATAAATTATTGTAATGCTCTTTTCTCTGACCTCCCTGAAAAGACAATGAAACAGCCCCAACCCATACTTTCTTTTCCCAGTCGGTAGGCCTATTAAAACACTGCACTGGCTACCAGTGCAGTGTTGATATTGAGATCTTTGATATTGAGAGTTGATATTGAGATCTTTCTGCGTATTTACAAAGCTCTAAATTGCCTTGTACCACCTTATCCCCAATATGCTGACAACTTATGAGTCATCTTCAACATCCAGGTCAACCATCTTCTTGCCAAGAGAACAGGAGCTGAGACAGCTGCCTTCAGTCATTATGCCACCAGTCTTTCATAACTCTCATACATTTTCTCCAAAACTTTTACCCAAATTTTTAAATTTTGATTGGAAACTGGCTAAGGTTAAGGGGCTTCACAGCTCATCCAGTAGTTATTTTTATGTGTATTTTTTATGTATGTATGCCTTAGCCACTTATGTATGTAAGTCTTAGCCTAATACTTTCCCCTGCACTTTTATCAAATTCTACATATATGTATATGTGTATGTATATATAAATGCACATATACACTGCAACACTTGACAGCTACACAGGTGTGTATCTTTATGTCTGTTTGTATCTAAATGTACATGCATTTTTTCCTCCTTTTTTTCTTCTATTTTTAACTGTTCCTCTGGAGAGCACATTAAGATGTATTCTGAAGATGAAATGTGCTATTCAAATAAAATTTGACTGACTGATGTCCATGGACATGAAACTATGTAGAGAAATGATTAAAAAGGGAAGAGGGTTATACTGAAATGCAGAAGTTACAAAAAGGAGTGTTGATAAATATCTCCCCATCTTCCACTGTCTTTGTCCTCAATTACTTCCATTTTGGCATACATCTGTCCTTCCTCCTTGCTCACAATTTGGCTTGACTTCTTTTCTGCATTTCTCTAACTGCACTGTTTTATTTCCTTTTCTTTTGCCGCTAATCTTCCTCTGCAATACAGAGATCGTGACAGGAAAGTATGGTAGCAAATCACATTGTGCTGCATAACCTCATACACCACCCCTGGGTTAATGGCCTGATTCCCTTCACCAGGGACAGAATCAACATTAGTAGATCCTATGATGAGATTAAGTAAGCAGAGAGAAATAGCTTATCTATTGTGTGTGTGTGTGTGTGTGTGTGTGTGTGTTTCCTGTGTCTGCCTGATTAGCACAGGTCGAGTGTTGGGTTTTCAACAGCATGTTGTTTCAACAAACATCAGAAACCATCCCTGAGAGGCCACTTATTTCAGAGATATGGAGCATTCACGTTGTGCAGCGGATCGCAGCAACCAGATCAAGCAGATAAAAGCGTTCCCAGGTTGAGGGCAGGGAAGCCTAAAACCTTGAGCCTGGCTGCACAACCAGCCCTCTAAAAACTACACCGTTTCTCCAAGACACACATTCTTCCAAACTAACAGTATACATACGATTTATGCTTGTTCACGTGTGCGCCAAAGAAGAGGCAAACACGTGAAAGGATTTTGCACTTTAGGCGGATGCTCAGGGAATTATAATAACACAAAACAAAATATGCAAATGGTACCATAAAATAGTTGTTTCTTTTTCTAATTATGTATCAGCCAACTTATCATTTTCATATTTTTCTCATGTCTCTGCTGGATACTGCAATTGAAATTCTGTGCAATCTCAAAAGTTGCTACTTAAGCACAGTTGACATTGTTTTTTTTTTGTTTTTTTTAAATACTTGAAGGCTTATGCCAGCTAGCTTCTCTTGCATATCACTACTTCTTATCCAACTGGCACAACACTCATCCATTAACCACCACATTTATCAAACCCTCACATGTATATATATATATATATATATATATATATATTAGCATAATATACATGCATCTACAAACAGCTGACAGTCATCCATTCACTTCCCTTTCATGCAACCACGCTGTATCTCCAACTCCGACTTTTTTCATCCTCTGACAGTTTTTATGGGCCCTGAGGGACCAAGCCGCCAAAGAATGAGACAGACTCACAGGTGTTGTTGCACATCTACACTGACTCACTTGCACCATCCACCCGCTTATTATAACACCCTCACAGCTCACTCTCGCCTCTCTTTCTCTCTCACACATGCATGGATACACACAAAATCACACTTTATCTTTTTTTTTTCCTTTTCTCATGGCATTTACCTGAAGGAGAGTTCAGCCATGCCATTCACTCAGCCACGCCGACAATCTTGCAAGTGATAAAACACACCCTACAGTAAAACCACACCAGTGACATTCACTACCATGTTTCTCGATGTCTATTTGTGAACAAGAGGTTGTCTCATTGGCAGTAACCTCCTCTGTGATCGCCTGTTTCCGAGTCATGTTATGCAGAAACTAAAGACACTACAGAGAGCAAGCATGGCTATGATGCTCGACACTAACCTCTTTCACTCCCTCGGGTATTATTAGTGCTCTCTTCCAAATGTCTCTGAAGATAATCATCACTATGCAGCTGGAAAGACAAACATCTGCCCTATTACTGATCTCCTTTGGAAAATCCAGTCTTTCCTGTGCCTGCAACTCATTTCAGTCGCTGCCACAAGTACAACATTTAGATGCAATTACATGGACCGACTTGCAGGGGCAACAACTGAAAAAGGACAGCATTCCCCCCAAAATGCTTAATTTCTAATAGCACTGACAGAAGGAGCCCAGACCACTATCTTAACAACCGGAGGAAAGAAACTTGCTCCTGTCCAAAAGTAGTAAATAGCATTGTTAATGAGACATTTGAAAGGGATTTTAAAAGCTGAATTTTTGAAGACAACCTGAATGTTGCTTGTGCATTTGCATGCAAACCAACTGATCCAGTGGGTTGAGGGTGAATCTGGTTAATCACCTCGGCAATATTAAAATGGAGTGCACTTCTTTAGTCCACCATTTTTCCAGCTTCCAAGTGATGCAGCCTTTGAATATACATGAGCAAACTTATAATCCCACATTGGAGCTTTGAAGACAGTATTTTGACTGTAAAGCTGTAGACAAATACATCTGAATTTTAATTAATGAAAATGTTCCACTGAATAACAAGAGCAGGAATCACTTTCATTCTGTGGTCTACTTTTATTAAAGTGCAACCTCTCCCATCTAGCATCAAACCATACTGCATTAAAAAAAAAAAAAAAAAAAAAAAAAAAACAGAAGTCAATGCAGCTATATTTCGCATATTTTGTTGTTATATAAAACTGGCAAAAACATTCTTTTTTTTAATATATGTGTTTAAAATGCATAGATATTGAGATGTAAACTGTTTAAATATGAAACTGGGATTGTTATTTGTTTAAACACATACACTACATTACTAGATAATCTTAAATATGAAAATTCAACTTGTTCTCATGACAGCAAGCATGTTGTTGGAGCACATCCAGTAGCTACAGTAGGCAAGAATTGTAAAACATAATGACTTCCCAGAAATTTTAAGAGGGACACAAATTTGGTCCATTTTTAATTAAGTCATTTTATAGCTTGAGTTGAAATGGCATGATAGGAATTCGTTGATAAGTTCCAAACTTATCAACTTCAAAAGCAAGCGGTATGCATAACACTAAATAAAATGCAATTTGTTTGATCACAGCCATAGACAAAATACATCTAGTCATACAGCAAAATTATGCACAACAATTAAGTAATTTAGATCCTTGTAAGTCAACCTTGTAAAATTTACTTTTAGCATTTTATCAGTTTATGCAGCCCCACTGGGCTCTGAAAGTCCTAACTCACCGGCAAGAAGTGTTTGCTTTTATTATTTACCAAAATGGAATACGATAGACCCTTTTCACAGCAACCATTTGGACAAGAAATGCCAGGTAAACATGGGCGTTACTAAGGACATTAAGTAATGTTCTGTTCCAGTTATGTGTAGCCGGTCCTGCCAGTGAGCCAGCATGAACAATAGCAGGACCCTGGCTTTGTTAGAGCTCTGTTAGGTTAATGCAGCAGAAACATGGTGGTGGAAATATTTAGGTATGTGGCTGTTTCACCTCAGGGTCACCTGTACATTGACCAAAGAACTCTATCTTGCAGAGACATACTGTCCCTTCTGGCTAAAGCTGTGTGGAGGATTCATTTTCCAGCAGGATAATGATATGTCAGGATATGTCAGGCCTATTTCAGGTCCAAGAAAGAAAAAAGGAGAGCTGACCTGCATGGCTTTCTCTCTGCAGTAACCAGACCTCAACCTCACTGAACATCTCTGGGAGCATTTGAAAAGGGAAAAGGTGAAACATACTCTAACATCTCAAGACGGTCTCTGAGATGCTTTAAAAGAGAGACAGAAAAAGGTGGATTCTCTACTTCTGCTAAAAAAAAATATTGTAGATTTGATGGCGGAGTGCAAGTTGTGATTAAGGTAAACAGTAGATGTACCAAAGAAGAAATGCTGACTTTCAGTACACAGTACAAAATGTGCTTCAATGTTTTTGATATATGGCGAAACAAAATATAGTATTGGACTAGTACTGGACACATTTGGACCACACCATATAGTTAAAGTTCAA
The DNA here is from genome assembly GCF_902150065.1 of Myripristis murdjan. Classification (NCBI taxonomy): domain Eukaryota; kingdom Metazoa; phylum Chordata; class Actinopteri; order Holocentriformes; family Holocentridae; genus Myripristis; species Myripristis murdjan. The sequence goes on from NC_043991.1 coordinate 17,852,367, forward strand.
TCATAGACTTGTTTACTACTATGATGTATATATTTTGCATACTGTCAGCATCCCATGCTCACATAAACCTGTAAACCTGTTACATCTCTTTATGTGCTTTAAAAAAAAAAAAACAAAAAAAAAAAAAAACAATGTTAAAGACACATACCAGTGATTTTGCATGTTTGGTCTATAAAATCTAGTTTCTGCTAATCTTGTCCCAAAGCAAGCAGTCATATTTTACAACTCCAATATCATTTTTCCTCCCTTTTATCCAGCCATGGGTTTCCATTCATTCCACTACGATATGAAAATGAACTTCCAGAGACTTTAATCTTTCTTCACACCAGTAGTCCATCACTGTAATAAACTCCCTCCCTCCCACTCCCTCCCACTTCCCTGTGTTGCTTCAGACCCTCCAGAGGCAGTTTCCACCTCCAGCACTGGTCACCTGTACTGAGTCCATTTCTTCAACCTTTTCATCCAACCCACTTGCCAGATGAAAATGTTGACGTGTTACGCTTCCACAAACCAACACACTGAAATGTCAACTTTTCTGAACCAAAAACACGTTGCATATCAACATTTTGACTTATAGCTAGTGAGGTGGAGCCTGCCTCAATGTCAGTGCTTTGAGGGCAATTTCTCTTGCTTTCATGAGGTTACCACCGCATGAAGATAGTTCTTAGTGAGTGGAGTATAATCACCAAATCCTTTCAGCAAATTCTAGATTATTATGTTTTTTCAGCTGTGCGATAAAGTTGTCGTTCATCCTTCGCACTAGAGTCTCCTGATTTGAACAGAGCAACAGAGTATTTAGCACACCTTATTTGATATTTAACAAAAGGTCTCTCCTGTCATGAGGTGTTTCTGATTAATTGCACACGTAAATGTGAAAAAAAAATCAGCAGAGACATAAAAAACAACAAATTGAAAGAAGCTCCTTCAGCCTTTACAAATTTACATTGCACAAAGAAGCTATTAATTCTCCTCGGCGTTACTCAAAGCTAATAGATGGGATCATCACAAGTCTTTGCTGAAAGGTCTAAGATATATGTTAATTACCACACACAGCATAATTGAATCATAGTCTGATATCCTCCTACCTCTTATTTATTATTATTATTATTATTATTATTTTAAACCAGATGTTATGTTCGACTTCAGAGTGCCTGGCACAGCAGCAAATGCAGGTTTTCACGTAAAACATAAATCATAACTCTTTTGGCAGGTAACGTCACAATGAGACTGCTCCACTTTTCAGTGATCTGTTTTGTTCCAGTTGGTCTTGGTCCAAGTTGAAACTAAACAACAAAAAGATGCTGAGAGGACTCTGTGTTTTGTCATTAGGAAGTGAGAGAGGGAGATGATTTATATGTTCTTTAAACCTCAGAAGCTGGGCTCAAATGCCATGCATAAATGAAACATGTATTCCATACTGTATTCCCTTTTTTATGGGATTTCATCCTACATCCTCTTTCCATCAAAAGAGATTATGATAAAGGAGTCTAGCTGTATTACAGTAAAGAAGACAGAATTAGAACAAGTTAAAAATTAATACTGAATCACATATGAAGAAATGTTATACAAAGGACTCTACTGTATATCCACGGAAACAAATCACTATCTTAGGTTCATCATTAAATACGTGTAAAATGTGGAGGATCCAATCAAAAGAAGGGGTACCAGTTTCTTAACAAATGGTTTAAGTTGTTCAAGTTTTTTAAGCTATTCAGGCTTTTCCCTTTGAGGTATTACGTGGGGCATTACCATTTAAAGCTCTGTAAGTTTTGAATGTTGTCGTCACTATGTACATTTATGTGAATAAACTCTGAGATTAAGGCCATGGTATGTGATAATATTTTGTGGTTAAAGTAGGGTTTTCTGGCTGTGGAGATATAAATAACTTAAATGTTTTTCAGTGTGGAACTGGGACATCCGGATAGTAGCGCTATTTAATCTATTTTGGATTAAACTACAGCATGGTTTGCTTTGAATATGCAAGTTATGAGAAGAGGGCAAGTGCCTAATCGGGATATCTCTGAAGCGGAGATTTGCTCTTTTGGAAGTTGCCTTGATCTAAGTTGGCAGTGGCAGAAATGTTGTGACCAAATTTGAATTGCATGAACACAAGGGTACATCTGGCTATTACTTAAAGCCACACTAAGCCGATTTCTGACCACTAGAGGGAGAGCTCAGTCAGCCATGCACCTGGTTTCATGGTGACTTAAAGTTAAGGCAAAAAAAACACATTTTTGGGATGGAAATGAGGGTTACATTTCATTCTCATGAGATTTTTGTTGGATTACTTGCATTATTTTGTCTCTGACCTCCAATTTGACAATGAGGTAAAGCGGCAGACTTTCAGTTACAAGGTAAGCTGTTTCGAATGAACTTTTTATGTCAAAACAGTGCAGTAACAGAGGCACTTATATGACTGATCTGAAATCTGGATATGTTTATCTGCAGAATATGCGATTTCAAAGACACAGAAAGAAGACGAAGATGTGAGGGAGGTGAAGTGGGACGGGGAGAGCACTGGTTTTACACTATAGTGGGAGGAGTGGGCGGAGCAGCATTCCACAATGGAATTTGACAAAGAGAGAAAAGAGGTGAAAAACAGCAACAACATTATGTCGAGTGATTCGGTGTTGGTTTATGTAATTAGGGGTACAAAAGTCTCCATAAAGCACGTGTTAGTTTCAGGATTGCTGCTATGCTCTGAAATCACTTAGTGCAGCTTTAAGACATATCACTGGGCTCTCTTTAACTACTTTGCTTTGACTTTGTGTTAATGCTATCTTGCAAATATGCCTGCAGATTCTTGTGTTTTATTATTGACTCCACCATCTTTGTCTCGTTGCCAGACAAGAAATGTTAAGAGCAGCGGTTACTGAGCGTGAAGTGATCCCTCAGGTTCGGTGTCCATTACGTTACTTTCCAGCTTCAGGCAGAAAAACGTGACACAATGAATATGGAGCCTGAAGGGATGAAAGAGTCGTTCTGGCAAAAATAGAAGGCAAGGAGAAATGCAAGGTCGAAGCAGCATGGAGAATTGTAAAAATCTGTGTGTGTGTCTGTCCGTGCTTGTCACATTGATTAAGATGGCATATTCACACTTGTTCCCCTGATTGAATTTGATTATCTGTCATTTTTACTTGCACTGGACAGACTATGTACTTGAATATGAAACACGATAACACACACACACACACACACATATATAATATACATATATATAGGCTTTATACAGCTGCTAGACAGACTAACAAGGACAACTAATGCACACATCAGACAAAAACCACCTTGCTGCATTATGTAAATTGTCAGAGTGTCAAATAGCAAAGGTATAGCCGTTTATAGTGAGACACATTGACTTTAATAGCAGTGGCGCCAACGTCTGGCACCAGTGCAATATTGGAACTCTGTCCCTATGATATATTGACCCTTTCTTCTTTACACATTCCTCAAGCACAGCGAGTGCACATTAAACACCAATGCCTCTACAATGCTATAAATCTGCACCTGAATTCCTTTTCATGAACTATGGAGCCAGATTTGAATTATTAGATGTCTGATATTTGCTCATCCTGTTTAGAATTTTAATTTCAGGTAGTTACAGTATGTTAAATATATAGAAATATAAATATTTAAATAAATAATAGATGAAATAATGAAATTTGTGGCTTGACTGGGAGAAGGAAGCAAGTTTTAGAGCACTGAATTTACACTTGGTGTAGGTGAACAAATCACATTTGAATGAGGTTCTTTCATATTCACAAAGTCTAATGCCACATATCAATCAACCAATGAATGAATCAATCAATCAATAAATCAATCGATCAAACAGTCAATCAAATTTACAACGACAGAACCAGGGTCTGCTATGACACCATGCAAAAAAGCACAGAGGAATGTGAGATCTTATGGTTTCTGAAGTACACACTCTCTCTCTCTCTCTCTCTCCCTCTCTCTCTCCTCTCTCGCCTCCTCTTACATAATCCCACACAGCAGAAGACAGGCTGCTGGAGATCAAAAAGATACTCGTCAACAACCTCATCCTCTGTGGTTACAACAATCCCCCCCCTCCTCTGATGCCACTTCAAAGTTGTCCAATTCACTGTCCTATTTGAATAAAATCCCTCGGCAGTCAAATTTGATCTCAAAATGTATCCGTGACATTAATCACACAAAAAGAAGTACATTATCAAGCCAATCTTATCAAGTGACAAATTCCACATTAAGACTGAGAGCAATGCCAAGAGTGATGTTGTAGAAAACCGAAATGACAAAATAATTGCATCATTCATCTAAAATATCGAAGCATTTCAATCCAATTTATGTGACACTTTCATTATAAAATCATTAAGTCTGACAAGCTTGAACATTAAGCAAAATAATTCTGCCTTAATCCTCTTTCATTTAATTATTGTTTTGTTTTGGATGAAAGGGGATGGTAAGGGTACTTTTTACATTGCTAGAAAGCAGCTGTAAACTACTGATCTGTGGCCAATTCCACCAACTGTTGAGAGATTAACATATTTAGTATGTAAATGGACCCGTGCGGCTTTGCTGGAAGCACACTTTTTTTTTTTTTTTTTTTTTTTTTTTCTGGAGGGCTCTGTCAAATTCTGTGCTTTTTGTTACCTTAAGAGCATGGCTTTTATGTCAGATCTTGTGTTCATTTAAATGGCTGGGGGAGTTTTCATTAATCAAAGGAGACAAGTTTGTGATCCTTGTCTAGGCAGGTAATTTCAGAGTAGTTTCAAATGATGATATGATAGGCTAAATGACGGCCAGTGGCTTCCTGCTTTGACTAAAGAAGAGGTGGTATGATTAATGACTTCTATTCTGCCCCATATTCAACTAAGAAGTACCATGTTGTGTTATCAGCTCTGGCAGAGATAGCTCACAGGAAAGTTATCTTCTTGCATTTCTCATGAACATCCATCCTGAAGGTTTATGAGCCCTTGGAAATCTCTGACAGATCTTGCAGAGCCGGACAAAGGGGAGCAGGTTACTGTAATGCCAGCAGGGCCAAGGCCAGTTCAGCCGCTCATCCCACAGACAGGAGCTCTTTCTGGGATGATAGACCGCCTCTAGCCAACCCTGTCAAGGAATCAGCAGCCCTCATGTGCCCCATGCACCCTGATATAATCCTATTTTAACTACCAAGTACATGGGGATGTGGGGGGATAAAGAAAGAGAGACAGGGAGTATACAGTAATCCTTTGTAAAACTCTCATATTGTCACCAGTCCTGCCATCCACAGCTAATTTACAGGGTATTAAGTCTGAGCCACAGGTAAAAGGGCACAGTCTATTTGTGTGCATACACAGATAAAATATAGGCATGGATGGATGGATAGATAGATACATTTATAGATATATAGATAGATAGATAAACAATTGCATGAGCCTTATCTGCATTTCCATATCTCCTGGGTCCATACCATGGCTGATGGCATTCATAGTGACTTTTGTTTATTAATGCAATAGGCAAATTGATAAGAGCGTGACAGATTACAAGAAATCCTCTTTCAGTTTCAGTGAAAGGATAGTCCAGCTTTATATTAATGATTAGTGGAGAATGGGAGGTGTGGTCTCCTTGAAAGGAAAAGGGTGCACGCCAAAGCAGCCAAACGTGCCAAGTCCGAGCATCAAACACAGAATTGGACTCAGTCTTCGAAACAAAGTAAACGCAGCCTGACAGCCCTCGTCTCTCTCTCTCTGTCTCTCTCTGTCTCTCTCTCTCTCTCTCTCTCTAGCTACTGTGATGTTGTTGAGTGTACATAGCTCTGTCTATCTGTCTATTGCTAAAACAGTAATCCAGCTCAGTAATTTTCTCTAATGATTATTTTCATTGTGGATTAATGTGATGATTATTTTACAATTACCAGACCCAAAAGTGATGTCTTTCCTTTGCTCCTTTACTCTGACTAGCAGCCAAAATAAAACTCAGAGTAAGCTAAGATGTGATAAGATGATTCAGGTGAGTGATGGCTCAGAGTGTCTGGCTCTACTTGCCTTTTTCTTTGGACATCTGAGCCTGCATCTGGACAGGAGCACCTGAAATGCCTGGCTCAGGGGGTGGCAGCCATCTGGGGCCACTTTATCTGCCATTTCAGTCAGGCTAGCCAAGTAAAAAGGAGTCACATCTTGATGCTGTTCACCTACGATTTTCCCACATGTTTTAGGATTGGAATTAGTTTTATAAAGATAACACTGGAAAAAAGTGAGCAAATGTGGTCATCTTAGTGAAGCTGTAGTCTGCAAATGTTTGCCCCCTCACTAACTGATTAATCAGCTAATCATTAACAGACTCAAAGATATCAGGAGGTAAAAACCCACCAAATCTAATCCCACCCCCTTTTTTATTTGGAGAATCCAGTTTACCAAATTCATTGTTGACCCACACACAAAGCTAAGACTACTTTTTCATGGCCCTCCCTTTAGGCTTATTAACACCCATGACCTTCCACTTGTCAAGACTAGATCAAAATAGTACAGCCTGGATACATATATAATGTGATGCTGTGTTGTTGCTGCCAACCATTATCTGACCTTTATTTAAGCTCAATTTCACCTTAATATTTAAATGACAGAGATATAGGGCCCTATCTTGTGCCACCCGCTATCCGCTGCCACGACCCGCTACCCGCAAATTGCGGATTTAGGAGCTTCCGCTATCCCTAAACGGTATCTTGCGCCACCCGCTACCCGCTATCCTTATGCCGACTGCATCATTTGCGCCTGGAGGTGCGTCGTGGGCGTGTTTCATGCGCTATCCCTAAAGTTGCTATCTTGCGCACACACTTTAGGGAAAGCGGATAGCGGGTGGTCCTGACCACCCGCTATCCGCTTTCCCTAAAGTTTGGTCTGTTAGGAGAGCGCGCCCAGGCGGCTTCAATGCGCGCCCCGACGGAGCCTCACCACGCACACGGTCAGACTGATACCGGGACGCCGCCGGAATGGACTGAGTATATTACTCATATAGACTGTTTAGAGGAAAGACTGTTTTAATTGGACACTTACCCCAGCACGTTTTATTGTTTTATCATAAGCCAGCAGCTGTGCTATATTTTTATTATTATTTTAATATTTTATTTGCCCAATCTACCTTGTCAATAAATTAGTTTACACATAGTTCCACCTCTGCCTCTTGTGTGTGTGTGGTGTGTGACCCGGGGATTTTACTCAATCAGTACAACCTTGTGACACGTCCACTTGGACGCATAGCTCCATCTCCCGAATTAACTCGCCTATAATATAATATATAATATGTATATAAAGCCACCTTGCTTAGCCTCAGTATAAGCCCTGAGAAAATCTACCTCCCTCTCTCCATCGCGGGTTTAGGATTTAGGATTTAGGATAGCGCATCCTGCCCTTAAAGGCAATGGCACCTGGCACACTGATTGGTTTAACTGGCGTAACGCCCAAAACACGCCTATACATAATATAGCGGGTAGCGGAGGTGTTTTGCGGATAGCGGGAGGTGCACAAGATAGCAATTTTACGGGGGAACGCCTCTTCCTAAATCCTAAATCCGCAAATAGCGGGTTTAGGGAGTCTGGCGCAAGATAGGGCCCATAGGGCCCTATCTTGTGCCACCTGCTATCCGCTGCCACTACCCGCTACCCGCAAATTGCGGATTTAGGAGCTTCCGCTATCCCTAAACGGTATCTTGCGCCACCCGCTACCCGCTATCCGTTATGCCGACTGCATCATTTGCGCCTGGAGGTGCGTCGTGGGCGTGTTTCATGCGCTATCCCTAAAGTTGCTATCTTGCGCACACACTTTAGGGATAGCGGATAGCGGGTGGTCCTGACCACCCGCTATCCGCTTTCCCTAAAGTGTGGGCTGTTACGAGAGCGCGCCCAGGCGGCTTCAATGCGCGCCCCGACGGAGCCTCGCCACACACACGGTCGGACTGATACCGGGACGCCGCCGGAATGGACTGAGTATATTACTCATATAGACTGTTTAGAGGAAAGACTGTTTTAATTGGACACTTACGCCAGCACGTTTTATTGTTTTATCATAAGCCAGCAGCTGTGCTATATTTTTATTATTATTTTAATATTTTATTTGCCCAATCTACCTTGTCAATAAATTAGTTTACACAGAGTTCCCCCTCTGCCTCTTGTGTGTGGTGTGACCCGGGGATTTTACTCAATCAGTACAACCTTGTGACACGTCCACTTGGACACATGTGGCTCCACCTCCCGAATTAACTCGCCTATAATATAATATATAATATGTATATAAAGCCACCTTGCTTTAGGCTCACTAGAAACCCTCTCTCCATCGCGGGTTTAGGATTTAGGATTTAGGATAGCGCATCCTGCCCTTAAAGGCAACGGCACCTGGCACACTGATTGGTTTAACTGGCGTAACCCCCAAAACACGCCTATACATAATATAGCGGGTAGCGGAGGTGTTTTGCGGATAGCGGGAGGTGCACAAGATAGCAATTTTACGGGGGAACGCCTCTTCCTAAATCCTAAATGCGCAAATAGCGGGTTTAGGGAGTCTGGCGCAAGATAGGGCCCAAAGTGTTTATCTTTGCACAAACACAGTAGTTTTATGTAATACGGCATAGCATGGGGGAAAATCCTCTTGATAGTATTTTGCAATATTCCAGTGTAACTTGGTATGACTGAACTGGAACTCACAACTGTCAATATTGGAGATTTTTGCATATATTTCAGCTCTTGATATTGGTATATTGAGTGCATTGTGTTCAAAACAGGACAAGTTGAACACTAAGGGCGGCGAAGGAACAATTTTACCTGATTAACAACAGTGACATTGCATTAAAAAAAAAAACTGAAAATTGAGCTTTACCATGAAATTTTGTCAATTAAAAAATGTCTGGCTCCTTCGCATCATTGAACAAACAGGCACATGACTCATGCTGACTCATTCTGAATTTCTTATCAATTTACTTTGTCCCATTTTCACCCTTCATTCAGCTCAGTGTCCCTTGATGGATTTTACATTGCTGTGCAGTAGAGTACCATAACACAGTTCTCTGTCTACATGGTGATGCTCTGAATCAAAACATGTTTTTGATGTTTTTCAAGAGTACAGTACAGTCTTTTAGCCATCAGGGGCAGTGCTGAGTACTCTCTAAACAGAATATGATAAATGGCAGTCAAAGGGTCTAAATGCTATAAAACGATCACCACATTGTATTTCAAAATTTTTTTCAGTACAGGGTCTATCACTGTTATAGTTACAAAGCAAATATTTATAATGAAGACAACAAACATGAAACTGATGGTAGTAAAATGATGTCAATTTCAGATTACTACTTGTTTTGTTGACTGGCTGCATAACCAGAGTGGGGAAAGACATTTTTGCTCCAGGTTTCATTCAGTTTCAGCGCTCTACGTCTCCCCCTAGAGGTGGCCTCGCATGTACACTATCTCTGATCTGACATATTAAGTGTAGTTTTACATTTTAGGCTTTGGATTTCTAGGCTGTAAAAGACTAAGGGACCTTTCTCTTGTTCATAAAATCATCATTCATTAACATTCAATGACCTTGTAGCTACAATCAGCAGCCACTGGGAATCAGTGATATTGCCTGGTCATTTAACACTATACACAATAATGTTCATCATACTTATTTGCTCCTAGGCATCTAAATTGCAAACACAGACGTCACGTTAAGAGGCACATTAACAGAATTGTCTGCTCAAACTGTAATTAAATGTCAGCCGCCTTGTGATTTGAGGTTATACGCACAGTAACAATGGGACCCAAATTTGGATGTGATTAGCACTCTACATAAAGAATGAGGTTTGCTGAGTCAATAGACTTGAACTGCAGAATTGAATGCTCTCTACGAGTTGCAGAGCTGCCTGATATTGCGGAGAAAATAGACACATTCCCTTTCCGTTGTTGCAGCATAGACGGCATTGCTATCCATAATTGCAAGCAATTTTTTTGACAGCTTTTACCTTGGGTAGAAAAATGTAGTGTAGCCAAAACATTCATTCATATGATCCAAAAGACCTTTAGAAAAGGAGCAGGCGGTGGTTGTGCTGCAGGAAGGACACTGCAAGGAAACAAAAACTCTTCAACTATTTAAAAAACTGTAGTAAAACTGTAGTAGGAGTTGTAGCAGAACTGTAGTAGAAAGTCATGGTCACTTTGAATTCCACAGGTCTTCACAAAGCCTGAAGTGTCTTCAGAAATATTTGGCACACCTTCCAAATAATCTATTTTATCTTGCAAAATCACTTAATCTGAGGTGAACCTCCATATCACCATATTCTTATCACTTTCAGTAAATCTGTTTGATTTACCACACTGGCTGCTTTGATAAACAGAAATCGTTATTGATTTTGCCTGTATTGGTACATTTCCGAGTTGGGCGACCATGTCTCATAAATATTATGTTCACATACCGCTAAACAGCATTCTTTATAATGTTCAGGGGTAAATGTACGTTGTCGTGGAATACTTTCAAATATGTTTCTACATATCTTGTGTATCATGTCAGGTGGCATTTTAGACAGTTTCGTTACTTTAGCCACCAAAATTACATGGTTAAGTTTAGGGAAAGGTTTGGTTTACGCATAAAAACCATTTAGTTATGGTAACATAATGTAATATAATGTAAGTTGTGCGACAGACAAATATAACTGTTGTTTCACACTGGACTTGAACGCAGGTCATCTGGGTAAAAGTTGGTTGTTTGACCCATGTGCCACCTAAACTTCCTCCTAAATGGAGCTCAGTCCAACGGTTTACAAATGTACTTGTGATACATTACAAACATAATCCGCAAGAAAATACACTCCCCTCAAAACATTCTAATGCTTGAGAATGCAGTTTAGTTGTATGAAAGTGTAATTTTTAGGAGAAAGAGATTGGTTGGGACTTCTCAACTATTTGGTCCAAACAGTCTGAGCTTTCATTGTTGTAACTCAAAAGCTACTGATCGCTCAGAGTGAATTATGAATTGTGATACAAATTTTGACCTGAGAAGAGCTATGGCAGCATTTTAACGATGGCAATCTCCAGCCCTGACCAAATATTGTGTATTCATGTTTGTTTGTTTATTTACTTTGAAGAATGAAAGTAAAAAATTGTCTCTGAAACTATTTTTTTTTCTCACAACCTTCACTCATAGAAGACATAGAAGAATGACAGCACCTGCCTCTGTCTCATGCACACACACACACACACGGGTATGTAAATACACAAAGGCTGTCTATTATTGATCCATTCACAGGAACAACCACCAGGACATAGCATGATTAGAAATTATATGAGCACATTATCAGCATTGATAAGACCAGCCACACACACACACACACACACACACAGTCCTCACTGAAAACAGACTGCATGTCTCACTTTTTCATATATTTGTCCAAAATTCTTCCAAAAACAGTCAAAACTGACCTGACATCCAACACACTCTGCTTTTCTTTTTCAGATTCCATTTGAAGAACAAGTCTGGCTTGACAGATGAGGTTTCTCGCGAAACAAGCCGTGAAACTAGATTGCGAGTCGGGAATCACTGAGACAGAAGCAACCAGAAACACAGTGACCATAGAGCTGCCTCCATGTCTGCCTCCATCCTAATTACTCCTTTGCCTAAAGCCTTATCTAATAACCTGCGTGAAGGCCAATTAAAGAGCCAATTAACCAATCACATCTACAGCTGCACTTAACATCAGAGACATCACTCACAGCACTGAGGTTAAACTGGAGACTGAGGTGTTCAGGTGAGATATGATCGCCTGGCTTGGACAGTGACATTCAGCATGAGGGCTTTAATAAGTAAATGGAGAGACTGCACAAAACAACACATAATGTATTAAAACAAGAGCCCATCTATTTATTTATCTGTCTGTCTGTCTGCTAACTTAAAAGGCTATAGTTTTGAGATGCACACCTTTCAGTGACAGGTTAGGCAATTCTTCACACAATTTAAACTATTTTGTTTTACATAACAATGTAATTGCTCATAAAAATTGTAAATGGTCATCTTTAAAAGTTCACCTTCCTGTCCAAGCCCTCATTCTGAGAAGCAAGTCTGTCCTATCAGCCAGCCAGCCTCTCTATGCCTCTATCTACTGACATCCATCGAATTTCTGACTCGGTAAATTGGGCTTTGCTCTGACATCTGGAGCTTGTCGTCGCTCTTTAACATCCGTGAATTAAAAAAATCGGACGGACTTGAAAGCATCAGAGGGAAAACACGGCGTTAGTCGGAAAAAGGGGCTGTGGAGACACGGAGGTCCACTCACCTGCTCGGGATGTCGGTGTTGTGTCTGCGTCGGGGGAGGACGGCCGTCTGTGTGTGCGGTGGTTTCGCCTGCGCGGGGAGGTATGTGCGCCTGGCAGCGGCTCTATATAACTGCGAGGGAAGCGGCAGGGGGGCGGCAGGTCTGCGGAGGGGAGGGGTTGTGCAATTTTGTGTCGGGAGGGGAGCAATTGCGCAGTATTGTGCTCCGGAGAATGAAGAGGAGAATTTATTTAAAGTCTTCATTCATCCCCCAGAGCCGTCCTTAGACATTTGGGAGACTTGGGCAAAAAACAAATAAAAAAATAAAAAAGAATAAGGAGGGGCGGGAGTCCTTTGGAGGCCCTTGAGCTTTACCATGAATAGATTAATGCAGGTCCAAACTAATAATAACCTATCTCACACAAGCCCCGAAAACCTTGCAGCACTTTATTTTGAAATGTGTTAATATGGCTTCACTTCAACACCAACAAAACATCACACTGTTTTGTTTAATGCTGTGGAACCCAAAAGCCTGTGGGTATATTTAATTAATTAAATTTATTAGTATTAGTGTTATTTTATTTTACCCTTATTTCTTTTTATATTTGTGTGTGTGTGTGTGTGTGCAATTTTCTAGTAATATTTTGCTATTTGTTTGGTAATTTTTTTTTACTTACTTTCTTTTCCTTTTTCTTTTTTTCTTTCTTTTTCTTTTTTTTTTCTTGTGAAAGATTTTTTTTTTTTTTTTTTTTTTTCAAATTTTCAGATGAGGTCTTCCTGTAATTTTTTAAGCCTGCTATTTTTCTGTCCTGCAGTGGACTGTAAACCTGTCAAGGTTTCCCCACTTTCTGTCAGATGAACGCTGGGACAGGAATACTTTTTGCTAATTTTTATGTCCTTATGTCATTTTTTCATGAATTGCATTTGCTAATTGCCCTGTCATTTCTTGTGTCATTTTCTCCTCAAAATTTTCCCATGGCTCTGAAAGAAATCTGGTGAATTTCTCCAAGTTTCAAGGGGTTAATTAAGCTTTCCAAAAGAAAAAAAAAAAAACTGAATGATCTTAGGGGCCCTATATTGAAGAAGATGGGGCCCTAGTCATTGTGCCTGAGTGGGCCTGACAGCTCTGTCAACTTTATTATCAGGCTTTGTCCCTTTGGTACTTTGTCTCCTCACTGAAACACCAGCAGCACATTTAACTACGAGCAGGGCAATTAACACCTTTTCATAATAGGACCTAACTGCCATTCTAAAACACAGTCAGAGAGAGAGAGAGAGGCAGGAAGGGTAGAAACAACTGCACAGCTCGAAAACAATAATTTCCATTTATCTTTCAGCATCTTGACAACTGCTTTAACTTCATACAAAGCCATCTGTTCCCTGGGTTGGAAGTGTTTTCGCAAGGAAGAAATTAGAGACGAAAAAGCTGTCAAGCAGGAGTGACTGTCAGCAGAAATAACTCGGAAATTACTAACAATGCTGTTCTCCATATTTCTGAGTGACAAAAATGCATAATGTGGAGATTAATTGCCCAACTATAACCACAAGTGTTCAAATGCACATAGAGTAATAGGCTTGGTAGCATGTCTGAAATTGGCCTTAGGAAAATTGCCAGTTAGGAAAATTGTGCTGAAACAGGAATATGTATTTGACTTCTATTCTTCTTCGCTTCTTGATGTCCATCTCAATATCCATTGCAATCGATTAAGGTTGAAAAATGGCTCACTCTGTCCAAGGTTGTTGCCAAGCGAGAAGAAGAATCAAGATCACTGACTGATTTCACAGCCAGCAGAAGCTTAATTGGTGTGAAGTTGGGTTCTGTCAGGCTTATAGAAGTGGACAGTCTACTTTACTTTTTCCCTTGCCAGAAAAAAACATAGCCTTTCCAGAGAGTCAGTGAACTCCTAGCTTGGCAACCTGTGTTTTTTCCCCCTAGATGCCCTGGTTTTTAGGTGCAGTGCAGGTTGTGAATGCCTTTAACTATGTAGCCTAACTGTAATGCAGGGCACTAATGAAAGTCTGCATTGGGTTCAGGCAAAGATAAAATAGCCCCTACAAACTTTGGCCTATAATGGCCTATGCGTCTTATCTCATCTTGTCTCACTGGTGTGTTTTGTTTTCTTTCCATCTTTATTTAGCCAAGATTCACTGAGTAGTATATTTAAAGGACCATACCAGTGATTCTGCATGTTTAGCCTAACATCTACAAAATGTAGACTTTTGCTAAGTGGTTGTATTTCAGAGCTCGATATCTCTGTCTCTCGCCTTTTATCCAGCCATTGGTTTCCATTTATTCCACTCTGATGTGAAAATTAACTTTCAGTGACTTTTGCTTTCGATTGTGGCCACTTTGTTGTTTAGGTGTTTCAAACAAAAAATCAGAATTGAAACTGGAGGGATTTTGATTATATGTTGTGAGATATTAAGCATCCTGATATGATTTCCAAAATGGCTTGCTGCAATGTAAAATGTGGGTAAATTGTAGTAAATGGGCCAAACATTCGAAATCACTGGTATGGTCCTTTAAAGCTGTTTTTCAGTGGTGCACTGCAATATAATTACGTCCCACACATCTGGGAGCTTCTCTTGACATTTATAAACATCCACTGTTCGTCGATAATCAGTTCCAAGAAAGGATCAAGGGATCCCGTGAATCCTCCGAGCTCAAAAGCAATTTGATGGTAGCTATTAACTGAAAGGAAAGCAGTTTTCATTTCCCCCACCTATGCCAATTTTTGCACCTGAATCATACCGTCAGGCTACTATTGTCCCTCAGAAAAAAAAAATGTTTTCTTCACTATGACAAAAGTATGTGTTGGCAGATGAGGTAAGTGTTAGTTTTTAAAACCCATACAATATTGCATAGCGCATAGCCTATAGCCGACTTTCACTCTACCTTTGTGAAATACCCTTGTGCTAGACTTCTTGTCGTTTCAAAGAACTGGCGCTCTTAATCTCCGAGTGTGAAGTGTACATTCACCCGTTCAAATCAACTTAACAAATTGGATGAAATAACTGCATCTGAAAGTGTCAGAAACTCACTCGAGGAGAAATGAAACAAGAGAGGATTGCAACGCTGCTTTGCTCGCAACTGACTCAGAGCAATTTACTGTGATAATGAGTTTCAAAATCTCTGAGATGGATTGTACAGAGCCTGGTGGAAAAAAAAAAGAAACAGGAAAAAAAGAGAAATGGATAGGATAAGAGAGACAGTTGAGGAGATGTGCAAGATATGAAAAAGAGGGATTGCTTGATGTAGTTTTACAGTATTAGTGAGGACTATGAGTTTACAACAGTTTTCTGCTATACATAAATTAAATGTCATTGGGAAACTCACAGGAGATTTTTTTCAGGATCATAACCTCAGTAGTAGCTGACTTTACCCTGAGCTGCATATGAATTCAGATCAGAGGGGGATACAGGTAGCAAGGCCCAGACCAATTTTAGCAAGAAACTGCTTGGTATTCTTTAGGTCCCATATCGTCTTAGATATTTTACTTCTTATAATTGAGCTTTTGTGTTTCTTCATGTGGTTGCTGTGCACATGTTGTGCTTTGTTGACCGGATTCCCGATTGCCTCTTTACCCTTGACAAGCTGATTGAGCTGTGGATTCTCTGTCACATCTCAAATGAGATATTGTAATTAGATGGACGGAAATAAAAAGACGACAAGAGCCATGAAGCTACAAAGCTGCGTCTATTATTATTCCCAGATGCTCTTCACTAATTTAGATGCCTTTTTCTGTTATGCCTCTGTTTTTAGTCTTCTGCCCTTTAAAGTTGATATTCTACAATGACCTCAGAGGAGAAGGAAGAAATAAATGTGCCCTAGCCACTCCATTCATGTCTGCTCTTCCCTGCCCACCTCTTCACTCCCCTTTCTCCTGTCCCTTTCTATTTTGTACTTTTCTAAGATATCTCTCTGTGCATTATGTGCTTTGAGCCATCAGGAGCTCTTTTGTCTATTGAGTATTTTTCAATTTAGTATCTAAAAACAATATCAGTGGAGGCCTTGCTTGCAGACAAGTCAGGTTTTCAGTGTTTTTTTTTTTTTTTTTTCTTTAAATGTCTAGTGGGACTTGATATAATGAAAATAAAATTAAACTTAGTGAGTTATCAAAAAGCCATTGTAAGTATAATAGGCATCGCAAGAGGTAATAAAAGAGAGGGTTTTAATAAAGTAAGATGTGTTGTGGATGGATTGAAATCCCCTTGCAAGATGTTACTAAAATTCTGAGATCACCTCCTGACAAAGGAGACAGACAATGCCCAGTTGAGTAGTAAATTTTTACTTGCAAGGAGTGAGTAGCTTACCCCGTTGGGCAGCGACCTCTCACTGAGGCACTTGTTCACACATCAACAGTTATCTATTCTATTCTAACAGGAAATGAATCCTTATATGGTAATATTCAACAATCCAGCTACAATACAAGGATACAAGGTCATATTACACTCTCACTTGGGTGAAGAGTGGAAAACTACTGTCTACACACTTCTATATAGTGTCATGGAAATAATGGTAATATAATGTAATTTTATAAGATTAAAATGCAATTTTTATAACATTTCCCTCCTGTTTATCATTATTTACATACAAATAGAAAAATATGCATAAGATCATCAAGTCAGTCAGTTACAACTTCTCTCGATTTTCTGTAATGACGTCATAGAGATCAACACATAAATTTCAAACAGCTGCGTCTTTAGTGTTGTTAGAAATGCTGCTGTTGTCTCCTCCGACGAGCAGCCGGACGTACACCTCCCCGTGCTCGGTGTACAGTGTGTCTCTGACTATTCCGCTGACTAGCCTCCGGATCAGCGCCTGGAAACAAGGTATATAACAGACAACAAAGAGAAACAACAAAGCCAAGACCAGCAAAACAGGTGTAAGCACCTTCACGGCCACAGAGAACCATGAACCATCAGTAAGCCACTTCCACAAGTTAAATCCCACTCCTGTATCAGTCTGATCTTGCATGCATTTTTGTAAAGCTAATAGATGTGAGTGTAGTTAGGTTAGATTACTTATACTGTCAGGGATCCATGTGCAACAATGCTCACCAATCAATTGACAGACATCTCCTGTTTTCAGCCATTACCAAATCAAGAGCCATTCTGTTTTGTAAGGCCATGGCTCTGAGAGCAGATAACTCTGGACTAACAGTTTGTACAATGCCATCAACTAAGGCTGTTAGGTTTTCTAGCTCAAATGCAACTTCATTTAATCAGTGTGCGACATTAGCCGCCCCATAAAAGGGAATATTGTGCCTAGGATGCCCTTGAAGTCAGAGATGCGTTGGCCACGCCTTTGCCTCTGTAGGTCGGTTTGAGTGGTGTGATGAGAAGCGAAGGTCTTGAATACCTGCACAGATGAGAGCAGATATGACAAATGACAGCAACCAGACCACCCAGTCGGAAGGTATATATAGGATTTGTGCCCACATGTCCAGACCATGGACTGAGGACATGCGTATCCCCAGCCACATGGAGCTGTATTAGACACAAAGGAGCTGTTAGCACCTTTTCCTAAGGAAAAGTTGACAATGGGAGATAATGCAGTCAGGTTAAAAGTGACCAGGCATCCTGAATGTGTTGTACCATAAACATTTCGTCCAGTCGCATTATTCAATGAATCATTTTTACCAACACGCACTATGACCTTACAGTTAGTGGCATTGCCCAAAAAAGTGTCATCATCAAAGCGGGGTCTGTAAAAACAGAGGGGAGCATTGGGCATTGAATCTCCATACCTATGAGACATCACCCCTTTAGAAATTGTAGCATTAGTCACATTAGAAAATGTTGAAGGGTCACGATAGATGAAAGTTGAAGTGACATTCAGGGCTGGAAAGTAAGACACCCATGTGGAGCGACTCCCTCCCACAGTTACATCCTGCAATACAGCAAACACATCCGCGATATAGGCTGGATGGGGGACCAGAATAGGGCTTTCTGCCACCCCATGCGGCCATATGGAACAAACATAACAACTACCGCCATTTGTGAGTCGGTTAGAGATCAACATTACAGACTTATACCAAGAATTGTCCATAGGTTCATGATGATCAATACGATAACGTTTATTTCTTACCACCAATGGAGGAGTTATAATTGCTAGTGAAGCAAAAAATGCCAAAAGAAACAAAAACAACCACTTCATCTTGACCAGCCTGATGTGACCTAAATTGCTGAGTGCACCGTTGGTTTCTTCACTGGCATTGAGACGGCTAGTTCCTAATGATTCTAACCCCCTTTGTAGCCAGACTTATCACACTCAGCAGGTTGTCACCTAGGTTTTAGTCAGACAAAAGATGTTGTTTCTTACAGTGAGATTGGTGTATCTAGCTGGGTCTTTCAGCTATCTTTACTGTCGTGGGTGTGGTCAGCAGCACTTGATATGGACCTTCCCACCGCGGGGATGACCAAGCCTTCTTTTTGATGACTTTGATCAGAATCCAATCTCCTGGCTTCAGCCTTGAGTCAGCTTCTGTAGGGATAAAATCAACAGGAGAGACTGGCAAACGATTAGCAATCTCAACCTCGTTATGCTGCAGCATTTTCCTCATATAATCAGCTATTGTTTGTTCTTGATTTTTTTCTGTTGTAAGCACACTCCATTATGGTAATCTAAATTGTCTACCATATAGTATCTCAAAGGGCGTCAGACCATTTTCCATTGGGGTTATATGCATATACAATTTTACTAAATCTAGACAGTAAATCCAGTTTTTTCCGGATTCAGCCATACATTTCCTAAGTTTATTTTTTATTGTTCCATTATACCTCTCTACCAGCCCTGCACTTTGAGGATGGTAGGCACAATGATTTTTTAAATCTATTTGTAGTCTTGTTCCCACATGTTCTATGATTTTATTTACAAAGTGGGCTCCATTGTCACTATACAGCGTTCTGGGGATGCCATATCTAGGAATAATTTCTCTACACAATGCTTTGGCTACTGTCAGGGCATCTGGATTTTTTGTGGGGAATATCTCTACCCATTTACTAAACATATCTATCATTACAAGGCAATATTCTTTCCCTTCACATTTATTAAGTTGTATAAAATCTATTGCCATAGCTTCAAATGGTTCTGTGGGCATTGGGAAAGCTCCTCGTTTTGGTCTCAACCTTAAAAATTTGTGAAACCGTATGCTGTGAATTTACTTAATGTAAGGGTATTCATCCCTCCTGTCGAACCATGGCAAGGACTGTGGCTCAAAATACACGCCCATCTATATAGATTTCTAGGGAAATAGTTTTTTTTTTTTTTTTTTTTTTTTTTTTTCAGGAGAGAAGTAAATACCATCAACAATTGAAGCCCCATGAGACAACCAAAAAGATTGTTCAGACTCAATGGAATCTGTGTCAGAAAAGGCTATACTGTAAGGGGGTGAAAGTGAACAATACTAGCAAATGCCTGAACGGCCATTGAAGCAACAATAACAGCCTGGACACATACTGGGAACGCTAAGGTGACAGAATCTAATTTAGAAGAATAGTATGCCAAGGGTCTCAACTTGTCACCATAAGACTGCAACAGGACTGATGACGTGACCATTTTTACAATACACCATTTGAACAACAATTGTTGAACAGTTGTTTGGTGCATGGCTTAGGTGCATTAAGAATGACTTGTTTACATTTCGGATCTATGGCTTTTCCGTCCGCACTAATGTTGTCACCCAAATATTTAACTGTAGGACGCCAGAGCTGCAATTTTGCTTTATTGACTTTGTGCCCATTATCAGCTAAGAATTTTAGCAAGGCTTTCGTGTCAATTTGACATGCTTTTTCTGTAGGGGAAGCTAACAATATGTCATCAACATACAGCAGTAATTGACTAACACAGAGTGGTGAAAATTTAGCTAGATTAGATGACATCCATTGTGAGAAAATAGTGGGAGATTCACAGTAACCTTGGGCTAAACGTGTGAACGTCCACCTCTTCCCTTTATATGTGAAGGCAAACCAGAATTGACTGTCGGGATGCACTGGAATGGAATAAAAGGCATTTGAAATGTCAACTACAGTGAAGTATTTAGACTTCGGTCATAGATTGTTAAGGAGAGTATGTGGATCCGGGACTACAGGGGCTCTCTGCACCACAGCATCATTAACTGCCTTTAAATCTTGCACCATGCGCCAACCGACAGATGGGGCTGCTTTCTTTACAGGGAACAATGGAGTATTAACAGGTGAATCAGGACAAGGAACTATAACACCTGCTTTTACCAACGCATCTATAGTATCTGATATGCCTTCTTCAGCATCTCTCTTTAGGGGATATTGTTTAACACATGGCCTAAAAGAAATCTTTGGTGTAATTTGTACCAGTGTTGCACCTTTTATCAAACCAACATCAGCGGGTCCAGAGGACCACAAGTTTGGATTTATCTCAGTCAATTGCTCTTCCTCCTCAGAGGACAAAATCACTTCTTCTCAACTTTCTGATATCTTTCTTCTTTCTCCTCTGTAGCACTTTAAGATTGTTAAATGTAAAGTGCGTTACAAATAAGATTTATCATTATTATTATTATTATTGTATCAAGTGGGTTGCAGTTTCCACTCGCGTGCACCATTTGAGGCGTTGTTTGTACAGTCCATATGTGGGACTGTAGAAAAGGTGGGTCTGCACAGGGTGCCAATCAGTGCCAATTTTTGTCTGACACAGGAGACGGTAGAGGTCTCTCCATTCTGTGTTGGGGTTACAAGTAAGAGATACATGTGGAGGTGCATGTTCTCTGTACAGGAGCTGCTGTGCGTTAGTTAGTGAAATTGCAACCACAGAGTTTCCGTGTTTGTACCACACCATGTCTGTTAAACTGAGTTGTAGATCTGTCAGCTGACCAAGTTTAGCTTATATTTTTTATCTGGTTCACCAGAATGAGGGAAGTACATTGTACAGTGTAAGTCTGTGTAGCTGTGTTTTTCTGACTTGGATGGAACATGTGCATCTGCTGTATTTATCAGTGTGCCTGGGATGTCACTGACTGCTGAAGCGCACAAGTCCAAAGTGTAAAAATATTGGGGCTGCCCTCGCCCTTCCATAACAAAAACGTCTTCACCGTTGTTTACTTGTTTAACTATCAGGCCCTTGAGTGTGGGAAGCAGGGCCAAGCTCAGTTCGCACATTGTTTGTCTGCTCAAAAGATTAACCGGGCAGCTGCTAGAATATAGGAGTTGTGTCTTTGTGCTTTTGCCAGTAAGGTCATCCTTCACAAACATGTTATGTGTCAGAAATTCCTTTGACATCAGACCATTTGCTGATCTGACCCAGACAAAATCATTTGACAGTTTGTCTGAGAACCAGGGATCATTTACCACTGTTTTGTCAGCTCCAGAATCACAAAGAAAGGTGATCAGCTTATCCATTACATAAAGGTCAATAGTGTTTTTTTTTGTTTTGTTTTTTATTATCAATGCACTTCAGATAAACCTCCAGTTCAAACACTTCCATGCTCTCCTCATTTTTTCTTCCCTGCATTTCCATTCTTTCCTTTCCTTTCCACCTACAGCACCCTTAAGCGCATCCAGCTCTGCCTGTGCTGCCGCAAAAGGTGGTGGCGAGGCAGTAAGGGGGAGACGTGGCACGTCTCTGTCCTGCCTGTTGCTGTTGTTGCTGTTGTGCTTGTTGTGATGGTGCTGAAGAATTACAACCATAATCTTCATCATACTGCTTCCTCTTTCCACATTTGTGCATATTTTAGTCCATACTTTTTGCTTCTTTCATCTGTCTACTCCCTCTGTATATTGTCATATTCATTACCATCTGTATATTTCACATCTCATATCTCTTTTTCTTAGGTTAGCCCTTATTGTATGTTTTAGTTTTTAGTCTTTATAGTCTTTATTGTATAT
The DNA here is from genome assembly GCF_902150065.1 of Myripristis murdjan. Lineage (NCBI taxonomy): Eukaryota > Metazoa > Chordata > Actinopteri > Holocentriformes > Holocentridae > Myripristis > Myripristis murdjan. The sequence continues at coordinate 17,874,458 of NC_043991.1, forward strand.
AATTAGCCTTTATTCTTTTTTATTTAACTTTACTGTATGTTTCTACTGTTGCTGCTGGAACACCAGAATTTCCCTGGTTGGGATGAATAAAGTATATCTATCTATCTATCTATCTATCTATCTATCTATCTATCTATCTATCTATCTATCTATTTTACATAGTCCAGCTATGCTGAAAGGTCACTTGAGTTCAGACCAACCATATTTTTTTGCGCCCAATCTTTTTTTTCTTTTTTCTTTTTTTACCAACAGAGTACAAGCAGTTACTCCGAGTTTCATTGAAATCATATTTCTTTTGCCACATGCGCAATTGTTCACAAGAGCCAGGGTAACATTTATGCATGTATTTTGCATCAGCCATCAGCTGAGGTTCAATCTTTTTACTGCCACTACTTCTCATATTTGCCAATGGAACGCCAACAGCCTACTTCAACAGTCAGCAGAGTCAGTTGACACCGATCAGGTTTACCCTCTGCCCGCTGATTCAGCTGTCGCGAACCCAATCACTCATCAATCACACATCACTCACACCGTTCTTTGCTAGCTTTATCTTTAACGTGCATGCGCGAGGTTTGTCTTTAGAGACCTCCCTAATCAGGTCTTTACTAGGAGTGAGTAGCTTACCCCCCTGGGCAGCGACCTCTCACCCCGGAGTGAGTAGCTTACCCCTCTGGGCAGCGACCTCTCACTCAAGAACGGTTCACCCAAGAACGGTTCATGCGCGCGACCTCACAAACACACTCATACTCACTCAACTGGTGTCTTCTTAGGCAGGCAGGGTCTCGTTCACTGTTGTTCGGATCCCGTCACCCCACTGTTGGACGGAGGTGTCCTGGTTCAGCTGGCCTCTTTTTTCACCGAACTCTGCGGCGGAGGTCTTTCAGGTCCCAGACCAGACTGTGCACAGGTTTTTCAGCTTCACCAGTTCCTCCCCGTCCTCCAGTCAGAGATGTTGGGATCCGGCTCGAAGGACCAAGTTGTTACTAAAATTCTGAGATCACCTCCTGACAAAGGAGACAGACAATGCCCAGTTGAGTAGTAAATTTTTACTTGCAAGGAGTGAGTAGCTTACCCCGTTGGGCAGCGACCTCTCACTGAGGCACTTGTTCACACATCAACAGTTATCTATTCTATTCTAACAGGAAATGAATCCTTATATGGTAATATTCAACAATCCAGCTACAATACAAGGATACAAGGTCATATTACACTCTCACTTGGGTGAAGAGTGGAAAACTACTGTCTACACACTTCTATATAGTGTCATGGAAATAATGGTAATATAATGTAATTTTATAAGATTAAAATGCAATTTTTATAACACAAGATATAAGGATCCTTGGAAATATTGTAATTATGTTAATGCAATTGTGATCTTTTGATGGTCACAGGACATTTTGGGCATCACTTTATTTTTTGACGGCTCCCATCTGTCATTCTGTCCACATATCATATAAATACTTCATTGATCTCCGAGGGGAATTTGGGTCAGTTGCAGGTGCTCAAATTCTCAAGAGAAGAATATATTCTAAGCATAAGTGCAATTATAATAAATAGAAAAAGAAAAAGTGTGTGCATTAATCCTACAAAAAATATTACAACAATAAATACAAAGACAGAAATTGAGCATATGTAAAAAATATACCAGTACACACCATATATACACAGGGGTATTGCACTGTTCAATTGTTGTCAAGTCCTGCAGGTGTAAATTACTGCACAGTGAAATAGTCGAATAAACAGTTAAACAGTTAAAGGGCAGAATGGTTTGAGGTTGTTGGTGGTCTGACATTGAGTTGAATGCTGAGACAGCTATGCAACACTGGGCCCACACCTGGCCTGGAGTCCCATATATCCCCTCACCCGGCTGTATGTTGGCACCCACTGTGGCCTGAAGCAAATTTACATTTAGCATGCTAATTTTGATACAAACAAACAAAGGCAGAAGGTCAGACATACACCTGGATTTGGCGAGTCCATGCAGCGTAATCAATGACCACCCCCACCGCTGTTGTTTGAAACATTAGCTAATGCTGCTCGCTGGCAAACCCTGAAAACACACCGACTGCCGCCGCATTCAAGTGCCAGCTGCCAGGTGCCAGGGTCAAGCGCAAGGGGCATGAATGGTTTTCAGACTGTCCTGTTTATAAAGGTCAGAACATTTAAGGGGATGATAACCCTAATAAAAAAAAAATGGGATTGCATTATTTAGTATTATTCTTGAGCACTCTCTTCATCATTGACCAAATTGTGAGAGTTTCTGAAAGCCAATAATTGTAATAAAAGTGTTTTAGGAGCTGAATTTTCTACATTACGGCAGGGCTGAAATGGCTTTATTAACGTTATTACTTTCACGACTCTGGTAAGACCAACCAACTCTAGTGAAAATATATTGCTTGTTGGAACTGGCGCTCCAGCAATATGATGGCAAATGTTTTCCTGATAGTAAAAAAGCACATTTAATTTACCATCCCTTTCACAGTGATTTATTATTGTCTCACTGTCCAGTTTTGCTGACATGATATGTTTATTTTGATATATTTATTAATTGTATTTTCTGTTATTTGATCTAATTGTTTTATAATGTTTCACTTTTGCGAAGCGCTTTTGAAATGTGGGTTTTTGAAAAGCTCTATAGAGGTAAAGCTTTTATTAATATGTAATATGGGTGAGTGAAGTAGTTGTATATTGATTGGAGCAGGCTTTTCCTCTTACTGTCAGAAATGCATTTGATGAACCTTGGGTCAAACAGTAGTTTGCAATCACAATGTTTGAAAACAAGAGTTAAAGTGGAATAGGTTTGCTGTCCATCACAGATTGGATTGCTTTTTGTTACAGAAAAAGGTTCTTGGTGTTGTGACTGGACTCGGCAAATAAATACAATGGGGACAAATGTCCATGGACTTGCTCTGATAAAACCTTACTTTATTGCATAATCACTGTGGCTGATAATGTGCAAAATTAGCATAATAATAATGGAAATTGTGCCATAAACCGTAAAAAACAATTGTATTAAAACTGAAATTGCCAGCACAAGCAATCCTAGAATCTAAATTGTGCATTACAAAATGGAAGAATGACAATCTGTGAGTGTTGAGTCACATCTCAATTTTGTAGAGCAAGGTAGATTCATAATGAGGAGTCTTGCTTGAATCTCTATAGCTGCCTCCCACTGCTCAATTTCCTTTACATGAAAAGCCGAGGGACAGCCAAGGCACTCAATGCTGCCCGTGGGAAGCCTGATCTGCAAATGTTGAATTACTCAGCCTAAAGCAGATCAATCCAACCCCAAGTTCCCAGCCTTACAGCAATCAAGATGCTCCCAGAAGTGTTTGTCATTCTATCTGCTCCATAATTATCTCTCTTGATCTCATCTTCCCTCTAAATAGGTATAGCCAAATGGTAATGATTTTGACTCACTCAGGAGAAAACGGCGAAGTCTTCACCAAGTTGCTAAGTGGATAGCAACTATTGATTCTAACTGCATTATGATTATTATAATGATTTTGCCCTCCAACTTCGATTAAGATGACTTCACCTTATAATTATTAGAAACATCATTTTGTTTTATTATATGTTTCTGCAAATAACTAATGGACCAAACACACATTTTTCTCCACTGACATTTACTAAATTGTAGCATTCCTTGTCAATATATATACATTTTTTAATGTTCTATATGGTACTACCATGGATTCTCCAACACATTCTTATAAAATGTCACTAAATGAGCTGTACAACAGGTATGAAGTATGGAACAACTTCTTCCAAAAGATCCTGTACATGCAGGAGGATATCTACATATTATAGCAGGGCTGCAGTGCACAAAGACCTCATAAAGACTAATGCACATCTGAGAGCTGAGTGGCACTGGGTGACAGAGGTGTGGAAAAAAGGTGATGTGGCCAGATGAGTCATCCTTCACCATATTCCAGACAAGGCCTGAATGCTGGACCCCTGCAGTGAAGGGGTCCGCCTGTCATGCTGTTTAGGGGGGGATTACTGCAAATCAATACGCTCTCCACCATCATCATCAAAACATCAAATGAGAAAATACCTCCTTTGGAAGAATGGTGCTCCATCCCTCCAGTAGAGTTCCAGAGACTTGGAGAACCTATGCTCCTTACATTCTGCTGTGTATCTTTATGTTACAATGTTGAGTACTAATGGACCATACTAATGACTTTGCATGTTTAGCCTAATATCTACAAAGACTCAGAAACTTAAAACTTTCTTTACACAAGTATTCCATCACCTTAATAAAAGTCGTCCACATTAGCTTTCCTAGAAGCAGCAGCACTGTTGTGTTTTGATGACTTGAAACTGAATGGAGTGAAATGGTCTCACTATTTGATGACATTATATTGACTTCTATTCATTCTTTACAGCCTTCTACAGCCTTTCCCTAATCTTAACCATAACCATAGCCTAACCCAAACCCTTACAAAAATGTCCCCACTATGTTGATTAAAAATGCATTCCAGTCCTCACTATGTTGAATTTTCAAGTGTACGCACGCACGCACGCGCGCGCACACACACACACACACACACACACACACACACAACAATGTCTTAATGGATCATGGACTTCCTGACTGGCAGGAGACAGTATGTGATAATGGCCCCCCCTGCTGTCCTGTATCTTTTGGAGAGCAGAGGAACCCCGCTGGGCTATATTCTCCTGTCTGCTCTCCTCCCTGCACACCGATGACTGAACCTTCACTCACCCCACAATCAAGCTGCAAATGACACCATTTTATGGGGCCTAATCAAACACAATGATGTATTCATCTAATGCCTACAAGTGGCCAGACTGGTGTCTTGGTGTGTCAATAACAACCCTGAGCTTAACACTCTCCCTGCACATGATTGATATGATTTCATCTCCTTCACTCCATAGCAAAACTGTAGCACAACACTGGAATAGTGTATATGTTGGCTGCCAGCTGAATCCAATCAAAGGCCTCCTCAAAGCCAGGGGAGGCAAAAGGGCAAATTAATTGCTGCCCTGTCCACTCACAATAATACCTGTTTGATATACTGAAAAAATCATTTGCTGCACCAGATGACACACATTTCATTTGCTACACCAATGTTTTGATATTTAAAAATGCAGGGCTGTGTGAGAGCGCGATGGGGCTGTGTGAGAGCGCGATGGCTGTGTGAGTGCGCGATGGCTGTGTGAGTGCGCTCATGGGTGTGTGAGTGCGCTCATGGCTGTGTGAGTGCAAACATCGCGAGAGTCGGATACCGGAGGCAAGATCCAACATGGCGGCGCCCTATCGCTGAAGAACAAACAAAGAACAAACAAAGTACTTTTTAAGTAATATAGAATACATACCAGATCAGATCGCACACCATCCAACTGCTATTATCAACCCGGAACACCATACTACTACAGTGGAGGATACAACAGACCTCGAAGCCTTTATTGACCACTACTACTACCACCAGCATACCAACATGGACCCGGACATGGCAAACCCGAATAAAAGGAAAAAACAGGACTCCTCAACTGACACTGACGACCTGGAAACCACCAACATAGAGGTCAGTGTACTCGCCAGCATAAATAAAAAACTGGACTTGCTTTTTACAGTGCACCAAGAAGTCACAGATATACGCGATAGCCTGGAATTTGCCCACAACCAAATCATCACACTACAACAGTCAAACCACGAACTGCAGACCTCCGTCAAAACACTCAATGATCAAATTCAATCCGTCAAGCGAGAAAACAAACTAATGAAAGAAACTATCCTGGACTTACAAACTCGCTCTATGCGCGACAACCTCATTTTCTCTGGCATCCCTGAAAACACAACTGACAACCCCGAAACACTAATCAAGGACTTTATGAAAACGCAACTAAAACTACCACCCGACACCGTCAAAAACATTACCTTTCACAGAGTTCATCGTCTCGGCAGGCAATCAGACAGTAGACCACGATCCATCATCGCGAAATTCGAACATTTTAAACATAAAGAACTAGTAAAAAGCAAAGGAAAAGAACTCAAAGGAACAACATTTGGACTTAACGATCAATACCCACGTGAAATCAATGAACGACGAAAAGTGCTGTACCCAATCTTAAAAGAAAACCGGAAAAAAGACAAACGTGCAATACTTGTAGTTGACAGACTGTATATCGAGGGACAGTTATACCGGAACACACAAACCACGCCATGGCTCTTTTAAACAAACTGCAATGAATCAAAGATACACCTCCGAACCGGCATAGCTCCGAGGACTCTCCTAAGACCGCAACCAAATGCCCTTTTCCCTTCTATGTTCTCTTATTATCCTCTTCATTTTGACATGTTGTCACTGTTTTTGTTGTCATCTTTTGTTTTTGTTTTATGTTTTTTTTTTTTTTTCTCTCACTCCATGCTCTATGTGCCCAAACTACGTGTTGTATGTACGCGCGCGCGCGCGCGCGCGCACACACACACACACACACACACACACACACACACTCCTCCTCCCCCTGGTTCTCTCTCTTGCTCAAGTACACCTGCACACACTCACTCCAACCCTCTCTCCCTCTCTCTCCCTCCCTCTCTCTCTTTTACCTCCCCCTACTTCTCATTCAAAGAAAGACACCAGACACATCTAATACACAATCACACAAACTCTTAACTTAGTAACATGGAATGTACGTGGCATTCGAACTCAGACTAAACGAATTAAAATAATCAATCAACTCATAAAATTAAAGGCTGATATATGCTTTATACAAGAAACACACTTAACAAACTCTGAACTACAACATTTCAAATTTAAACAATTTGATAAAATTTTTTCATCCACATACAACAGTAAACAAAGAGGCGTCTCAATTTTGATAAATAAAAAGATTCCATTTACCCATAACGCATCTATCATTGACCCAGACGGAAGGTTCATCATTATTACTGCATCCATACATAACCATACATATACACTCGCAAACATATATGGCCCTAACAATGACGATCCATCCTTTTTCCACAACTTCTTCTCCCTTCTGCATAATACGACAAACATCATATTAGCCGGTGACTTCAATACTGTTCTCAATCCCACAATTGACCGCTCAAGTACCTCTGGCAACTCAAGAAACTGGCACTCCTCCCATATAATAAAACAATACATGGAAGATTGTGGACTTGGCGACAGCTGGAGAATGAGAAACCCATCTCTAAAACAATACTCATATCATTCCTCTGTCCATCACTCTTTGTCTAGAATTGACTTTTTCCTCATCAGTAATTCCTTCAACCAGCATATCAGAGAAAACACAATTCACCCAATCATGATCAGTGACCATGCCCCAGTCTCCCTATCAATAAATGTCCAGACAATAATCAAACCTCACACAAGATGGCGATTCAACACATCACTGCTAGAAGACCCCAATTTCACCACAATGATTAAAAGAGAGTGGGCATCCTTCCTGGAGATGAACGACTCTCCAGAAATCTCACCATCAGTTCTATGGCAAACAGGCAAAGCAGTAATGACAGGAAAAATCATATCATACTCATCATACAGGAAAAAACAACAACAACAATTTGAAAATACTTTAGAACAAAAGATCAAACAATTAACAATTCAATACTCTAATAACCCTAGCGAAGAAATACAGAAAGAATTAAGCCAACTTAAAACCCAAATGGAAACTATTATACACAAAAAAACACAATTCATTATACACCAACTCAAATATGAAAAAATTCACTACAGTAATAAATCAAGTAAGTATCTAGCAAACCTACTACAACACAAAAAAGAGAAGGCAATTATCCCATCCATCCGTAACTCAGCAGGCACAATCACCCAAAATCCAAAGGATATCAATAACATATTCAAAGAGTTCTACAGTAAACTATATTCCTCAGAACAGGACCCTGATCAATCGGAAATAGACACCTTTCTGAATCACCTGAATCTGCCAACATTATCAACAGACCAAGCTAATACTTTAGATGCACCCATTACCATAGAAGAACTCACAAAATCCCTAAATACCATGCCTAACAATAAATCACCTGGACCAGATGGATTACCAGCAGAATATTACAAACACTTCTGGGATATCTTATCACCACTATTCTATAGAGTCACAACAGAAATTAAAGCCACCTCTAACATACCCACACATATGAATACTGCTGTAATGTCACTTCTATTAAAACCCAATAAAGATCCAACCTACCCCTCCAGCTACCGTCCACTCTCCTTAATCAATACCGATCTAAAAATAATCACCAAAACATTAGCAACACGAATAGAGACAGTCACTCCTACGTTAATCCACCCCGACCAGACAGGCTTTATCAAAAATAGACATATCTCAGACAACATGCGGAGACTCTTTAATTTAATTAATATATCACAACAACAACAAAATAAAACCGTTATTGTATCACTAGACGCAGAAAAGGCCTTTGATAAAGTTAACTGGACATTTCTTTTCACCACCCTACGCAAATTTGGTTTTGGAGAGTCGTTCATCCACTGGATAAGAACACTTTACACCTCACCCCGGGCCACAATAACCACAAATGGGATCACCTCACCAAGTTTCACACTACACCAAGGAACCAGACAAGGATGCCCACTCTCTCCATCTTTATTTGCCATCTTTATCGAACCACTTGCAGCAACAATACGACAGAATAATAACATTGAAGGAATCAAAAACATAAACTCAGAACACAAACTCAGCCTATATGCAGATGATTTACTTTTATACCTACAGAATCCATCCATATCACTACAGGAAACCTTTAAGATCATTAATAACTTCTCCAAAATTTCTCATTACACAATAAACTGGAATAAATCAACCATCCTACCACTATCAGAAGACGCTTGGGATTCTGCAGCCCAAGATTCCCTCCTCCCACTTCACATCGGTAACAT